>NC_048913.1:3308521-3423587 GCF_011077185.1 Oxyura jamaicensis | reverse complement strand
AGCGGTTGTGGTGGAGCTCGGCTGCCCACTCGAGTAAAACCATCACAAGCCTAGACCCCCAAACTATTGTCTTTAAATTTGTTTATTCAATTTAACCAACTAGAGATATTTGATTAAAAAACCTTCTTTTTGAAAGGATTATATTCATCAACCTGGCAGATCTAACACGGTTCTTTGTGGAGCTTTTCACCTTTCTAGCCTGGCAGGTGGCTTTTCCAGGATGCCTGCTAATCAGTGACGGGCTCCGTGGACATCCTAACCCTGCAGCCACATTCATTAGCAAGAGGGGAAGGTCCTTGGCACTTCCAAAATTATGGACTAGAAGATCTTAGGGTTCCCAAGAACTGCAGTGCCAGCTCCCTTCAATGCTCTAAGTGGGTTTCAGATGGAATACATGGCATGTGCAAGGGAACCACAGTAATCACTCTCCTGAAACATAAATACGATGCTCTTCCCACGACCCAGCGAGGTGGCTGATGCTGTTGCCAGCCCTAAAATGAGCGCAGAGGCAGCTGCAGCCACAGTGTGTTGCTGGTGAAGGAGACCATAGGCAGGACTAGAGGGATGGCAGGAGCAGCATTACCAGGCTCTCTCCAACACGTTATTAATTGCTCTCATCATTGTCCCACGGAGGTCATGTTCCTGCGGTTACTCACTTCCCGGCCCTGTGCAGTGACATGATGAATTTGGGAAATGGGGTGTGATGTCAGTGAGGAGGGGATGTCTGCAGGGACATCTTGCTGCCCCAGCAACTTTTCTTATGTAACGAGCTGCCTGCCCTCTGCTGCCTATATCCTCCCTGTCCATGTTGCCTAAATCCCCTTCTCCACTTAAAGTGTGCTTGGCTCGGCTTGCATCTAAACGGCAGGACGGATGCTTCACCCCACAATGGGTTTATGTATGCTCATCTGAGCACATCCTGCCAGGACAGAGGTGTTGGGCTGCTAATATACCTGACCAGGGATGTTTTCTGGTATGCCAGGCCTGAATTCCAGCATGTTGTTCCCCATTAGACCACTACAGAAAGGATCTGATGTTGATGAGGGCCAGGCTCCTCTGCAGAGGCTGTGGTAAGCGCTCACACCCTGAGAGCTCTGTGCTAACGCCGATGTTTTGGGGTTACAAACAGCACTTACGGGTTGATCCCTTTCACCTTCTTCAACCTGAAAGAGTCTAACAGCTGGAGGAGAGTCAAACATGCATCTTCTCAGCAACACCAATTAAAAACATGAATCTAAGCTCTCTATTTCTCTGTCGTTTCTCCCACTTCAGGATGAAGCAGCAATCTTCTTGCTCTTACCCCCACAGATGTAACCCCCAGTCCCTGTGTATGACCTATGTAGTCCCTATATATGACCTCAGATGTCCACAGAGCCATCAAAGCGGGCAGAGTGGTGGACATGGTAACCTCTAACTTCCAGGTGGGGGATGGACCATCACACTTTGGTCCCAATGACACCACATCTCTGAGCAAGCATAGGACTCCACCTACTGTTTCCTTCCCTTTCCCATCCCAGAAGCTTAATTATAGCTCCCTGAGATGTAGCATAGCCATAAAGCTCTGCAGGAGTGAAATACCTCTAAAGCCCCAGAGAGAAATTGTTCCTTCTCTGCCCTCTACCCACCCAACACAGAAATGATGGGATGTGTCATCGCACACATCACTTCTGTATAAGGTGTCTGTGTTTGATATGCACTCCATCAGTATCTCAGCCAGTGATAGAGCTGATCCAAATGGTGGGTGAGTGTTTTTACATGTGTGACACATCTATAATGGCCAGTACTTAACTCAGAAGGATTCATAGGCTTAGTTCTTGTAATTATATTTGCAGTTGGATATTAATTTGTGTTACTATCATATACAGTTAATCATTCAACTGCTTAAGGAAGTACAGGGGGAGTAGAGGATGATCTTCCAGGTACGAGATTGGTTCAAAGTACAGTAAGCAAAGTATCTCAGTGCTTTTTCCATGCTGCAGAGAGCAGTTTGTACTTTGATCATAATGAATGCGGTGGGACAAGAATGCAAAACATGTCCTCATATGAATTTGTAAATCTAATAGTAGATGCGGAGATATATCCCGAGGCCCTGCGAGATAAGGCAAAGTGAACAGCAGCCTGCATCGGCACAAGGGTAAAACGCCCTTCTAGTGCATCAGATAACTTGTCACTATTACCTGTATAGAGAGACATTTAAAAAAAAAAAAAAAAGTGGGGGTGTTCTTTGTGCCTTCACTACAGTGTAATTTATACTTTCATCCCTGGGCCTATTTCTGTCCCCAAACTCCTGATTTCTGGATCTGGGCCAGCGAGGCACCCTTATGCTTTGCATTCCAATGAGAGGCACCAGGTCAGCTAAGGATCCAAAGGGAAAGAGCAATCAGGAGTGATGTCTTTTTAATATCTCTTCACCATGTTCCACATGCATATTTATTATGCTATTTTGGCAAAGTAGGACACCAGAGTGCTTTGCAGGTCTCTCCTCAGGCTCTTGATGTTCACCCTAGGGACTGGCAGAGAGCTGGTGTTTCCCAGTGTGACTGGGAACAAAACTAGGCGATATCTCACCAGATCCTCCATGGATACAAGCAGGTTTCACCCTGGAGCTCTCCAGCGTGCTCACGGATGCTGAGGATCCAGGCCTCAGAGGATGCAGGTTGGCACCTGAGCAGCTTTGGTATCTCCTGCCCCCGGTGTGGCTGCACATGCATGCACACAGCGGCACAGATAAACGCTGCTTTCCTCCTGCTAACCATCCTGCCTTGTTCTTTATTCACCGTATGCTCTAAGCCATATGCCCTGAATCTCTCCCTTGCTCAGCACTTTGTACAGCACAGGGCATTAGCACCTTGCAGTGCCAGCGTAACAACAATATTCCAATAATATTACAATAGTACTGGGCAGGATCTCTGCCCAGCCGTGGGCTCTGCCCCAGCACAGCACAAGCAAGGACTCAGAAAAGCACGGTGGGACCCTACAAACAATGCAGCGTCCCTTGTGTAGGTGATAAAGCACAGAGTACGTTGCAGTATTTGTATTCACAGTGCAACCCCTTTTGTGCCTGTCAGTGCAGGTACCGACTCTAGTTTACATATAAAATGTATTTTTTTACACTAACTTTCAAGCGTAACCCAGTGCTACACAACTGCTTACACTGACATCAGCAGAAAATGAGGGTGCACATCAGCTTCTAGTAACACACCTTGGGCTCTAAGGAGAAATCAGTGTATCGTGCCCTGCTTCTCATTCTGAGGAGAAAACAACACTCAAACAGAGGAATGAAACCTTTTAAAGTTAGAAAGTAAAGAACTATAATTGCTGCGTATTCTCCAAAGAATACCCCCAGCTAGTTAGCAGGATGAAAGATTAAGTTCTAGATCGTGGGTCTGAGGCGGCAGCCCCCAGAGGCCTAGTTCTGAATTCACAGCCAGCGCTCAATTTTCAAGGCTGCCGTGTGGACACACGTTTCTTCAGATACTAAATGAACTGTATGCCCCGGAGATTCTTCCTATCACTGCTCCATCTCCGTGAAAGACATCAGTGAAGATATTTGATTTCTCCTGCTTTGGTGAAGGGGAAATATCAGAACAGAGCTGCTGCTTGCATATAGGCCAGGGCAGGACTGGCCTCCAGCCTTCCCTAGTTAGTTCGTGCTGCAGGCTCCCGACCCCTCTGTCTGGGAATCCTTCCAGACCTAGAATTGGCCCCAAAAGGTGAGCACGAGAAGCCCCAACACCCCCGCCTCCCTTTGGAGACGCCAGGCCTTCCTTTTAACTGCATTGTCCTCGCCTTGCAGAAGGAAAGTTAAATACTGAAAAGTCTGGCACCTCCAAAAGGAGGTAAGAAGCTGGGGGCTTTAGTTGCTCAAAAATAAGATTTGTCTCCCCAGGTCTGGCTTTATTGCTATTTTCTATAATCAAGAATTCCACAACAAATTATATTGCAACAAATTTTTGCTATATACTTTTTGATTTTGTGCATCATTTACATTTATTTTAAGAGTTCTTGAAACAAATGACATCCCCCTGCCTTCCTCACCCAGCCTACTCCTTCGTGTTTCTCCCTGAGCTGAGGGGTGAGTTACCGTCCTGGAAACAGACTGAAATGCCATAAAAATAAGGTCTTGTTGCCCGATCAGTGAGATAGCTGCTGCTGCACCACTTACAGGCTGAACCACTTTAGAGAAGATAAAGCTTTTGCAGAAGAGACAGGTCATCTCCATGGTTTTTCTTTAAACTGCAGAACATCCTACTTCGTCTTATTATTAGTAACAGAGAGAAAGTGACGGAGTTCTGGTTTTGTAACTGGTGCTCTGAGGTGATGAGCTATAAGACATACAAGGAGCCTCAGCTCGTCCTTGTGGCATTTACAGTGAAGGAGAGAGGAAAAGAAAAGCTGCTCCGTGTATAATCTGAGTGATGAAACGCGGCATCTCCGCATCTTTTATTTAGGGAATTCCTTTTCGTCTGAGCATGTGGGTTCAGAGGTTTTGATCCCCAAACCACCCACCCCCGGGAAACAAAAAGCCATCTGGCTTCATCCTGCTTATTTGTTTATAACAAATACGAGTTTTAAGAGGGCTCTTTGTGCAAACACAACACAGCAGTTTACTGCTGTCCGAAACGTGTCACTGCAAGCATGGTAGCCTCCAGCAGGTGAGAAATCACAAGTGCCATGTTCTAGTACTGTATAATAGAGATTTTACAGCCATGAGTGGATGTCAGGAAAATTGCTGGTTCCTCTGCTGGCTTCCTGTCCCTGCGAGGAGGCACATTACGTGCCGGTCTTGAAGCCCTGGCCAAACGCGCACTGCCTCACTGCCGCCGTGCCCCCAGGTGGTAGTGGAGGAATATCATGTTGGGGAGCTAGGAGCACATCAGTTAGGGCGCTCAGCACCCAGGAGGGCTAAAGAGGCACATCAGGGGGATGGGAATGACCTGGCAGAAAGCCCACAAAGTGCTGAGGCCACGGCTGGACCTGGTGGCCCTGGGCACAGGGGACCTGGTCGCCGCCACGATGACAGCATGCATTCCTCATCACTCATCCCCTGCCGAGGTCTAGAGGCAAAATGCTAACAATTACGCGATGGTGAGCATGCTGTTTCATTGTCTGAAGAGTTAAAACGTATGTTTTCGTAAACATGCAGGTGAATTCCTTAAATTTTTATTGCTTTGCAATATGCTATGCTCTTGTATGAGCTTTTTCCTGGGTCTAGTTATTTACTTTTCATTGTATAATCTTTATGAACATTCAGGAACTCATAGAACACCTTCTTCAATCATTTCCCTTATTTATGTGCATTTACTGAGAACTACATATTTATAAAAATGCTGCATGTGAGGATGACACATTGCTTCTGGACCCATAAAACTGGAGGCATGGAATAACAGATTAATTAGCTGTTAAATAAAAGAGAAGGGGGAACAGGGAGAGAAATTGCCTTATCTTTTACTTAACATAAGGCAAGCACAGGGTTAAAACCACTCCAAGCCAGAGCTCTGATCAGGCAGCTCCTGGAGGTGTGCCCACTGAGGAGGTGTTAATTTGGGAGGATTGGAGCATAAATAGGCAAGCCCAAGCCTAGGAAGCTTTTTTTTCTCCTTTTGTTGTGCCTTTATTCTTGGTGAGCTCAGGATAGAAAACTGCGAATTAAGTCTTGGAGGATAAACTTGAAGAAAGTGAGCTGTGATTACAAATTTGATGCCCACTGATGTCTCACCTGCGTGGCAGGTGGCAGTGATTTCCATTTTATGGAAGCTCTTTCACTCGGCGAGGTCTTCTGGAAGGTAGTGTCATGCTGTCCTGCCTGGTTCTTCAAAAAGTTTTTCCTGCCCTCTGTATCGGATAGCTCAACCTAGTGAGCAGGTTATTATCTGTAAGCCTCTCTTGCCGTAAACTGAACTAATTCAAATCAAAATATAAGTTTTAAAGCTAGCAATGGATTTCCTCTGTTATTCGAGATGACAGCTCAAAGCTGACTTTGTGGGCAAGTCTGGGAACACAAAAGCAAGGGTTTGTACAAAGAGGTAATAGCTTTTAGTAGACAAATCTGTTAAGCTTTCAGCTGTGAGAATGGCTGAAAGAAAATTGCCCTGAGCTTTAATAGAGAGATCCAGAGATAGGGATGTGAGGCTGGGGATCATGTGCTGCTAGTCTCCAAAACTATGGGAGCTATTTACGTTCATAAAAGCAATAAAAAAAAAAAAAAAAAAAAAAAAAAAAAAAAAAAAAAAAGACGCCAGGCTCCTTCCTCTTTCAGCAGCTATATGCGTGCCTTTTGAAGTATGCTGTGAATTTCCTGGATGTGAGAAAGATATTTACAAAATTATCAACCGCTTGCTCAGGAACAGCAAACATAAGCCCCTGGGGACAGCTTAATAAATGGCAGAAACCTCATTCTTGGTGTTGCTGTGAGCAGGAGAGCCGTCAAACCTCCCAGTTTTGGGGGCTGCAACAGAAGCCTCCTGGCAGGAAATCCTGTTGCGCAAATCTGTTTCCTTCTTGCTTCCTCTGCTGTAAAGTTTTTATTTTTTCCAGAAACAATCCATCTCCTGAATGTTGTGGAGGGCCGAGGAAACTGATTTTGTTGTTTCTTGATTTATTCTTTGCTTGACATTTCTCTTAGGTCCTTCTGATAAATGCTAGAGCCAGGCTTGCTCTCTCCAAGACGCTCTTGTGCTCTTTTCACTTGGGGAAATCTGTAAGTGCTGAGCTATGAGCTGTTTTTTCTGAGACTCAGTGAGCCTCCTGCAAGCAGAGCACAGACATGAAAGAGGCCCTGACAAAAGAGGAACGCAGTGAACAGTGACAGTGGGTAAGGCAGTGAGAAAATGCAGCAGTTCGCTCCAGTCCAGATAAAGAAGCTTTTCAGGGGAGGAGAGCAAATTTCCCTCACTGCTTCATAAATTGTGCTGCTCTGACAGCTGCTCAGGTGTGCCTGGGATGGCGGGGACTTCGTTTTGGGTGCAAAAAGATGAGTTTTGTCTCTGTACATGACCATATACTTCACGTATTGGAAGGCGTGTGTCCTTTGGTTTTAATACATAAATAGGGGGCTGCAGAAATTATGGCACCGGATTTTGAAAATGCAGTTAACAATTCTGATTGCTCAAGAACATGACGCTCCTGCTCCTGCCCTCGACTAGGTACCAGCCATCTTGCTCAGATATTGCTCGTTCCTTCCCAAACACATTCGGGTTGATTTTGTAGCAGGACTCGTGCCAGCACGTGTTGTGTTCGGGGACACCTGGGCAACACACCCATCTCTTCAGACTCAGATGTGCCTTCACTGACACCAATTTTTGTGCTTATCAAGCCAAATGAAAAAAAAAAAAAAAAAAAAAATCCTACCAAAGCAGAATGCAATTTAGTTTTTAATAAAACTTAAATGGAAGTCAATATATCACTGGGAATCTCTTTTCAATGTGATAGTAATTAAAGCTATATATAACTGGGATCATTAAAACTTTAATATACTCTCATGTTTATTTATATAGCTCATACTTAATCTTTGTACTCACACCAAGAGCCTCAGGAGTGATTTTGTTCCTCCTCACCTCTTTGCCCTCCCTCCCCTTCTCCCTGGTTGTGAAATGCATAGATAATGTTTACAAAGCCAAGGAAATTGGACAAGATTTAAACCTTATTAGGTGTAATTCATTTAATTATGCATATTTGGTAAATTTACCCTCAACTAAGCATGCGGAAATAAATGGTTCATTAAGAATTATGAATATTTATGCTTTTCCACTTCCTACCTTTGCGTGCTTGGCAAATATTTGCATGCGAAGACATTGCTTTGTTATATCACAAAGAAAGAACACCCAAGGAGAGAAGAAAACGTATAACATCACTACTACAATTTGCAGGGTGTTGTTTCTAGTGCTAGAAAGTTTAGCTAATAGAAACATAAATCATCCTGATGCTCTTCCATGCCCGTATAAGAATTGTTTAAATTAAGTAGTGTGGAAGATTCTCCCAATGCTGTGAATCAGCAGATAGTTGGGCAAAAAAAATATATAATTTTGTTTAAACAGTAGAATCTATAGAATTTTCAATCAGTGTTGTATTTATCTATTCAAATTGCTTAGTTGCACAGACTGTTGTGTACTTGGACAATTCTTTTCAATACACTTTTCCAGGCAAGCTTTGGCTGTAATATTTAGCATCGGACAATCTGCTTTGGAGGCTGTACTCCTCGCTTAGGTTACACACCGGTGCTTGCACTGATTAAACAGAATAATAGTTATGGTCTTAAATTTCCAAGCTGAAATTAGTTCCTTACTAAAGGAAATATAAAAGTATGCGCATGTCACGTATTGCCCTACAATTGTCAGGGTTTTTTATGCATTTAAAAGCTGCATTTTGTAGTTCTCATTTATACAGTGTCAAAATTTCCGACCAAATGCCGATAAGCAAGCACACAAATCATTGTCTCGCAATGGGGAAGAAAGCATTTAAGAAAACTGCTAGAAATCTATTCCAGCATCTATGGTTCTGGCACAAACGTCACCAAAGCTAGCAAACAACGTTCTGATTTGGAAAGGAGTGGCCCGTGACACTCGGGTTCCTCCCAGCACGGGTCCTGCCGCCAGGGCTGGATGCTGGGGGAATTTGCAGCCTGACAGCCCTGCTCCGAGAGGGGGACGAGCCATGGGCCAGTGGTTGCAAAGGCATCTGTGCAAACAGCTGCCCTTGGCTCTCGCTGGCTTGCTGCAGGCACAGGGCGAAGGCGAGATAAAGATGATGAGCAATTTCAGCACGTCTGGCTTCCCGATGGAGCCGAGGAGGCTTCTAGTTTGCATGCCGTAACTCCGCCGACCTGCAACCGTCGCTTCGTGGCAGAACACCTGATGAGACCGAGGAGGAGTTGACTCAGAAATGTCATCTTTAAAAATAGAAGGCTTTGAAAGTTGTAGGACAGCCCTGCGGCTCGGGGAGGTCGGTCGTCCTCCTACACATGCAAAATAGCAACAGAATAAAGGGTGGGGAGCGGGCTGGGATGGAACAAAACCCGAGCCGTAATGACAAATGTCCCTTGCGGAATTAATTTGCTGTTGTTCCTATGGTTCCTAATCCACGCTTTGCAGATATCTAGGAATGTGTAGATTACTTCAGAGAGATTTACATATTGGTATTTAGCTAAGAAAAATAGCACTGTTTCCTCCTGCGCAGGAATCCTTCACAAAGGACTCCACAGCTCCATTAAAAGAGAAAAAAAATAAAAAAGAAAGGAAGAAAGAAAACCAGAAATGGTTTAAAAGCACCATACAAAAGAGAAGTTTTCAAGCTTCTGTTCTTTCTTTGTATACTACAGTAGGAGCAGTGTAATTACGTAGGCAAAATGATTTTGTTGTCTGGTAAGCAGAACGCTTACAATGACTCCGAGCTTTTCACTGCTGTCTACAAAACCACAAGCGTGGTAGCAGATTGCCAGTGACAGCGTGGCGATATTCTTTATGGTAAACATAGTTACAGAGCATTGGTTTTCATGTTTTGAAGAGAAAGAAGTTTTATCATCAGGGACAAGATTTTATGCTTCTGAACTTACTGTTTTTTTTGCTTTTCTAAACAGGAACAAGTCCAGTTTTAAAGCAGCATTCTTATTAACACCTGATGGCATTTCCTTTAACTGCTTGTTTTTATGATGTGTTTTTATCTCCAGCCTTTTCTAGCTGGGTTTCTCGGGATAAAACTTGAATTTCAGCTGACATTCTAAATGTGGACTCCCAAAATATTTTAAACAGTAAGGTATTTCTAAGTTTGCACAGGTACGAAAGTAATACAGGGTGATTGTACCTGAAGAGAAAAGGGCTCGAGTTCTTCTATGATCATCTGTAGCTTGGACGTAAGAAATCATCCCATTCTTTTTAAATGTCTTTTGTTTGCTATCAGACTACATGTAGTCTGTGGAGTCCTTATCTCATAGCCTGCTATAAAGCAAACAGCTATTATGCCCATCTGTTTTGTTCTTTTGAACTCTGGAAATATGTCCTGTATGGATCAAGCCCGTGACTGCTTTCCTTTTATCTTCTACGCTAAAACTTGCAGGGTTTACCATAAAAAGCACTTGCAATTTAATTTTCCTTTCTAGAGCATTGCCTTAAGGGAAAAAAAATGTGTAAAGGAAACTTGTAATTAAAATAAAGTCAAGTGATATGCATGTTCTTTCTGGTGCTATTAAAAATCCCAGCTCACAAGAAATGGTAGAACAAGTTGTTTTAGTGGTAGTACATTAGTTTCAAACTGTCCATGAAAATCGTTCTGGAATAGTCCCCTTCCCACCAGCACCCCTGGGCTTCTGCTTGACAGGAGCATCACACACGGCAGCAGACAGACCCGTATGTTTTATTTCAAATGCCTAATATTTGAAATACCTTTTGGCTTCTCTTGGTGTTTCTCAGGAAGGTCTTTCGTTCCCATTACCCAGATAATGAGAAGCAAGGGAATCATCTTCATATTTCTCAATTAACAGTTAGGTATTCCCAGGATGCTAACTGTACAGCCGCCTCAATCAATCCAATTACACCGGTAATATAGTTCTCCTGAATGGTTGTTTTATGTAGGAATATTTCAAGATGTTTCCCCAGTCAACAGAAATATTGCCACCGGATTAGCAGACCATAAAATGATGTCAGTGCTAGCAGTGATTCTCTTGACAAGACAACTAATGTTTTTACTTCTGTTATGTAGGTCATATCTGCTTAAGAGCAATAACTTTCTGCTTGGCTGCCCTGCTGTGTGTCATCCAGGTAATCTTCCAGGAAGAGTACAGGATGAGCAAATGTATTTGCGGAATGGAGTATCGTTTACCATCTGGTATGCATTGTCTGAGTCTTCTTACAAATTTTACAAATATCTTGTATGTTCTTAAAAGCAGAAAGCTTTCAAGCTTAGACTTCTACCATTTAAGGCTGATATGGAAAAGAAAAGGCTTAAGCCTTCCTATTACTGCTTTGATCCAAACCAGCCCTTCACAACTGTCAATATGAAATGAGCACTGCCTAGTGAAGAGAAACCCTGGATATTTGTGATGGTGTCATTTGGAGGCACTGGCTGGCAGGACACGGAGCCTAACAGAATCCCAGAGCAGGAGATTAAAGATCATGACTAATTTGGGAGTGAGTACATATAAGAAGTAATGCTTTAATTAACCTGAAGTATAGTAGGTTGGATGTGGGAAAACTTATCTGCATGGATACAGATTGTGTTGTGCTCCACAGTTCAATTTTCCAAGTTTTTTCCCTAAGGATATGGCATTCACCGAAAAATGTCACTGGTCAAAGAAATAAGGAATAGACTGTGCTCTGGGGATTCCAGCTTTCTACAATAACCTTTAGTTAAAAAAGCATCCTTTCGGACAGCAGCATTAGCAAGCAGTTGGGAATTTTCTGTGCCTTGGAGGACAGCAATCAGGTTACACGTGAGCATGCCTTTAGCAGCCTTACAGAACGTCTTCGTGGCACATTTTCTGTAAGAGCAGTTGTGGCGTAGGACAGAAATCTCTGAAGAAAATCATTGCCCAGGTAACTGTGCACTGTATTTTCTGCTTTGCTTCTGAGATGCTATGTAATGTGCACGGTGACAACGTGTTTGCTTTGTTTGTTACAGGAAATCTTGGTAAGTGCCTCAACTGATAGCTGAAAGCCACAAATCAGGAAGCCATAAGTGACAGAAAGCATTAGTGGCAGTTGTGCACTGAGAGAGATGAGTCAGGAAGCCGAATACAGAAATATAAAGTAAGTGATACAGAAGTAAGGCTAGACTAAACTTGTGGGATGCTGAAGTATCCCTAAAGATGGCAGAGACGGTGCAACTTCCTCGCAGCTATACAGACTTCTGGGGATGCCCACATGTCATGCAGATTTACTGGGACTACCTGCAGAGAAAATGGATAACATGATCTGGAAGAGCATTTTGTTTTCCTTTCTCACAGCCTCACAACAGAGTTGTGAGATCTATCAGTTAAGCAACATGCAATAATGGTCTTGTTTATATTAAAGCAATTTATAACTCTCTACTGAAGGAATGCAGTTTTGACACATTTTCTGCCAAGCACTCAAAAGAATATGCAACAGTTAAAAACACTGCAGAGTGATGTCTGCCAACATCATATGTTATGCGAGGAAAGCTTAATAAACAGAGCTGAACGGAATAAAATAATTCTTACTCTATTTGAATTAAAAGCAGTATTGAGGAATAGTAGTCAGCCTTTGAAAAGACTTTATGAATCATGTATCTGGATGTAATTAATTGTCATAGTAGCTTGCATTATTTTTGCACAAACAATGAAACTTTCCATAATATCCCAATTTTTCCCCACGCTCAGATTGAAAGGTCACTGCAAAAAACTGCCTGAACCTTATGTCCCATTTACTTACTCATTTGTGCTGGCGAAATGTGTGTTCATGAGCAGGAACATACTTTTGAAGAACTGCACTTTAGTTTTACTGCTGCAGTGGCAATAACTGTGGGACTACCCAGAAAGACAAATATTTAGTGTATTCATTTGTTTTGTCAACATCTACAATTTTTCCAGCAATTTCATTTCACAGCAGTGCAGCCCTCTGAATTATGGAAAAGTAATAATAATAATAAAGAACTAGCCATGCCTGTCAAGAGTGCAGAATTTCCTCCTGACTTGTAAATTAAAGTGTTTGTTGACCCTCAATTCAAAACTCACAATTTCTACCTTTCCTGTCTCCATCCATAAGCTTTAAAGTAGCAAATCTTCCCCTGCATGGGCATATGTTGTACAGATACTGAGTTTTATGAAGTAACTCGTTATTCTAGTTACTGAGAAATGTAGTAAGTTTGGGTGTTAACTACTAAACTATTCATCAGATTTAAATCACAGCCTCTTACATGCATTGAATCTGTTAAGCAAAAAATAAAAATTAAAAAAAAAAAAAAATCCAGTCTCACTGTCACACTATTTGCTCAGCCAAGTGTCCTATTTTGTGAAATGTTGATAGAAGGCTGGAGAGAGAAGGGATTGCAAAAAGATTATGAAGCTGCAGAACAAATTCTTAGCGACATATTTACAAAGTAATGCAAACCACAACATGCAGCTAAGAAAGCAAGAAATACTTCTCCTGGCTGTGAAGTCATCACAAGTTTTATAACTAGTGAACAAAACAAAAAGCAGAAGGCTTAATTGTTGAAGAGAGAAGGATAAATCTGCTATTGAGATGAAGTGCTTTTAAGTCAAAATACTTTGTCCTACTATTTTATGTTTTCCCATCAAATAGCTCACAGAATCCAAAGGTATTTGAGAACCTTTTTAACCGTTCCGCTAATGTGCAAACTATGCATCTCCGCAAGTTCTGTCTAATCACAAGTGAAACCAGTGATAATTTGTTTGCAGTTTCAGCCCTTCAGCTACTCTGTGTATTTCTTTATCAGAAGCTGAACTCCACGTATCACGGGATGCTGTACACAGAAGAACAGAGAGCAAACGAGTCTGTCTCCCCACCGTCTTATTCATCTCCCTCAAGCAAGATGTACTGCATTATACCATAAGTTCACACTTTGTGGGAGGAACACTAGAACCGTTGTATCAAAAGTTAAGTGGAGGACTTTTCCTGCTCACTCATTCGACCTTATTCTCAAGTGGTGAACTTCAGCCTTTCTCTGACATCCCAGGTTCTGTTCTGAATCATTGTACCTACTTGAAACAAATAAACAAAAACCAGTAAGTCGTGGTTTTTCTAAACTATCCAGATTACAGAATTTTTTTAAGAGTGGCATTTAGTTTTCCCGTTTCAGCAGCTATATAAATATTCAGTAAAGCTGAATATGAACGTAATTGGTAAATATTTTTATTCTTTTTTACACTCAAATAGGTAGCTTCTTAATGGAAAAATATTTTCGTATACTATCTGGGAATTTTCAAAGAGCTTAAATATTTTTGAATCTTTTATTTAAAAAAAAAAAAAAAGCCATATAAAGATTTCTGTCCCCATTTGGCTTTGCCTATAAGCTTTATAATTCAACCTTGTAACAAAATGTACTGTCCTATCAAACTTGGAACAACTTTTAGTTCACTCTTCAAGAGCTCAGTAACTTTCTCTGCAGGAAGCCTTAGATCAGAAGCACAGCTTTCATCTTGCCAGCTGTTTCAAGTTTGAGCTGTGCCAGGCGGCTCTGCCCTTTCCGCCACTTTTCAGCGATAATTAGTCAGGGCGAGACAGGCCGATAGCAGCGTGCTGAGGTGGGCAGTGGGTGTCATCCTGGAAAATAAGCGTTGTCCTGCGTTTCTCAAGGCTTCCTTTACTTCCTTGCGAGCCCAGTGCTTATCAGGAGGGTGTTATCAGGATGATGCAAGGAGATGACATCAAGTTACTGGTGTAAGGTGGGGAGGCTGGGCTTGGCCACACTGTAGCCTCTTTTTGTTCATATCCTGAGATGTGTTTAATATAACATTTAATCGTTTTGTCACGATAACCCCTACTTAGTACAAGGCTCAGGGACGAGTGGACTCGCCCCTTCCTCTCTCTTCAGCACCTCTTCCCCCCAAATTGACGTTTTTCGCCTATGCTCAGCTCCTGAGCTACCTGCAGCCCCCCCCACCCCATCCCTCTGGGGCGTCTGCGTCGCCCAGCAACCCTCAAAATGGCCGCGGCCTCGCGGTGCACGCCGGGAGTTGTAGTGCCAGAACCCTCCCGCTCCTTTGCCCGTCCACACGCATGGGACTCGCTTTCCCATGAGGCATCGCGCGCAAGGGGAGCGGCGCCGGCGGAGGCGCTGCGGGAGGGGACTGAAGAGTTACCTGCGGGGAGGCGGACACAGGTAGGGCGCGGCGCGGGGCCTGCTGGGATTTGTAGTTCGGCGCGGCGAGCCGCTCGCTGGACAACAGCGCAGCGGGCCGGCGGAGGAACTACAACTCCCAGCGCGCCGCGAGAAGGAGCGGGCTGGGCGCCGCCTGAGGGCGGGGGGTACGAAAGGGAACCTGCTGCTGGTGCTCCTGGGGGTCGCTCCCTCAGGTGAGGGGACAGCGGCGGGCGAGGGGACGGGGGGTACCGGGGGGAGACCCGGGGCTCTGCCCAAGCTGTTGGGGGCTGGGGGCGGGCAGGTGGGGGGCGAGGAGGCGGGGGGAGGCCGCAGGCCCGCTGCCGGTACCGGGCGCCCCCCTCAGGGCCGCTGTGAGCCTCCTGCCCTCGGCGTCGCCTCCTTCCCGCCGTGCCGGGGAAGTTAATTGGGGTGTGTTTTAATTAACTAACGCGGCGGGTCGCGCTGCTGGCCGCGCTGCTGGCCGTCTGAGGCTATCTGGGGCTATGAGTGGCTTTTCGGTGTTTTCGAGCTTGAGCACGCCTGGACATCTCTAAAGTATACATTAATTGGGCTGGTTTGGAGAGGGGAGACAGCAATTTGGGCTGTGCACGCCTTGAGCTGGTGGTGTGGCCGAGGAGGCCAGAGGTATCCTGGTTGTGTCAGGAGTAATGCAGCCAGCAGGAGCAGGGAGGTGATTGTCCCCCTGTACCCCGCTCTGCTGCGGCCGCACCTCAGTGCTGGGTTCAGCTTTGGGGCCCTCGCTTTGATATCGAGGCCCTGGAGCGTGCCCAGAGAAGGGCTGCGGAGCTGGTGGAGGGCCTGGGACACGAGTCCTGTGTGGAGCGGCTGAGGGAGCTGGGGGTGTTTGGTCTGGAAGAGGAGGCACAGGGCAGACCTCATTGCTCTCTGCAACTACCTGAAAGGAAGGTGTGGGGAGCTGGGGGTCGGCCTCTTCTCACAGGTAACTGGTGATAGGACCAGAGGGAATGGCCTCAAGTTGTGCCAGGGGAGGTTCAGGTTAGAAATTAGGTGACGTTTCCTCTCAGAAAGAGCAGTCAGGCATTGGGATGGGTTGTCCAGGGAGGTGGTGGCGTCACCATCCCTGGGGGTGTTCAAGGGAAGGTTGGACGTGGTGCTTGGGGACGTGGGTTAGTGTGTGACATTGGTTAGTAGGATGATGGTTGGATCAGATGATCTTGAAGGTTTTTTCCACCCTTAATGATTCTATGATTCACGTTTCTGAAAGATCATCCCCTGCAGTGTGTGGCTACACCATGGGCAACCAAATTACACCGGTGTTCACCTCTGCTCACAGTTCTAAAGACGTGTAACAGCAGGAGGTGTTACTGTGTGTTGACACAGCAGCACATGTTGGTATTAACTCCCGTCTCCTCTAGGCGCGTTCCAGGTATGTAACTGCTTTTGAAGCAAAGCCTAGCTCAGAGCAGATAACTTCATTGTCTTGTGCAGGTGTGTCGTCTTAATTGCTGGTTGCTGGCGCATTATACAAACATTTGGATGTAAGGGCAGGGATAGTAGGTCTTTTCACAGGTGCATGGTAAGGAAGCTGGAAAAACAAGTCCTGCTTCAGCTTTAATTTAGGAAAGATTGTTGTAAGCACAGCCCACATCTGTTCTTCTACTGTGCAGGTTTATTGTGAAACACTTGCAGTGTCAATGAGAAATTAGCAGTCAGCCACATATTATCAGCCTTCAGCGTTACCTGAGGAAGATGCAGTGCTCTAGAGCACGCCTCTGAAGGAGCTGGTAAGTGAGAGTTTAGGCTAGTTTACGAGTCTGCATTCTGACTTTTTTTTAATACCCTACTGTTTTATCACAGCTAATTCAAAGTCACATCAGAATTAAGAAGCGTCCTGGCAGTGCAATGAGGGTGATACTGGTTTAAACTCTGATTTGCTAAATGAATTGTAAAGCCACCTGAAATTTAGGCAGTGGCTTTTTTTTACTGCCATTTTTTTCTCTGTACTTGAAGAAATTACCTTGCTCATACAAAGCTCCTGCAGCACTGGAAGCAAGAGAGATACTGACGGTACAACAGAGATAATAGATGCACAGCTGTATGTATACAAGGTATAGACTTAAAGCTTAATTAAAGGACATTTGATTTCAGGAGTGGGAGGAAAAAGTCTTTGAGTGCTTAGTATTCATCATGAACTGCTTCCATTTTTCTAAAAGGCAACAAGAGGAAGAGCTTACTTAGGGAATCTTGACGTGCTTAGCTTATGTGTGTGTTGTGGCACTTGAGATGTGAGTTGACAGTGATTTGAGATTTCTTTCTAATGTGGAACTCTGGTGTGAAATACTAGTTTTAATTAAAAAGTCTGTGTTCTCATAACTGTTGGCATCTCAAGCATAAATACGTTCTAATTTGGGCTCCAGTTTGTGCATGACATTATCTTTTTTTTTTTTCCTTACTCCAAAGAGAAAACACTACCAAACATAAAACATTCTTAGAGCTTGCAAATTGTTTTGCTGCGAGTGTCAGATCCTGATCAAACTCTTGTGCTTAATTTAAATACTCAAACCTCATCTATCTCATTTGAGGCATGGTTAGTCTTCAGCGTGTACTGAACATCTTAGAGGCTCTAGGGTTTTTCACTTGCTGAAGTTAAAAGTAAAGGTAAAACATCGTTCAGGTTGGCAATGGAGTGGTTCTGATTGACTTGTGGCTGGAAAGCAGTAAAATGGGTTGTTAGTTCTGTGGTTTTGCAAGGGGAGACCAATTAACAGTACAAATCCCTACCTGAAGTTGCTGTCTTGTTTCAAAGTTCTGTGCTTGATTTATTCTTTGTGGAAGTCAGAAGCACTTTGCAGCCTTGCCAAGGTGCAGCACAGCCACGCTTTAGGAACACTATATGTGTTTCATGTTATTGCAAAGAAAGAATATGGATGCTTAGTGCTGTCTGACACCTTTCATGGGCATTACCCTAAATGAAAAAGTAGCTGTCTGGTGTTACCTCCACGGCCTGAATTCTCCCTCATTCAGACAGATGTTATTTATATATTATCTTAAGGGCTTGTAATTTTTCCTGGCAGAAAGTGAATCCAGCAGGATGTGAAGAAGTGGTTCTGGGACCTGGAGTAAAATGTAAATTGAGTAAACCCAACATAAGTCTAATATGTTTGGGAGTTCTAAAGCACTTTGTTCACGCCTGTCTTCCTTTTCCTGCATTCAAAGCTGGTTCAACAAACAATGTATATATAAAGCTTAAATATTCTGTCTCTCACAGGGGGAAAAAAAAATTTGATTTGAGAGCAAATAGATCTCGTCCTATTTCTACTGGAACAGCTGCAGGACATGTGTTCTAGTTTGTTACAATCAGTAGTGGCTGTGAACAAATATCTGCCCATAAATGTAGCAGTATTGTTGATTAGTATCCTAATTTATTTTTGGAATGGAAATGTAACCAATATTGAACTCGTGCTGTGCAGCTATTTTAATTTACAAACAGGAGGATCGGGCGCTTAGCAATGGCAAATGTTTTCCTGTTTAGCATGACTTGCTCCTGAAAATAAGTGGTTTTTCTAGGTGACAAGAATATGCTTGTTTAAACAAATGTCTTTTTCACCTTCGTTTCTCTAGTATTTACAGATATTCTAATAGTAACTGGGTACTGACAAAAATCTCTGCGTAGCTTCCAAAACAGCAATTTATCAGCAAATGTCTTTACCAGCTGTAACTATTTACCCCAGAGGAAGTCTTTCTCAACCAAGAAGCGGTATCTCACTTTGAAGGTGGGTTGTAGTGAACTGATAGGTAATCAGGCAAGCTTTTAAATCCATCCATCCGTATGCAAATCCTCAAGATTGTTTTAACGTTAGTCTGCTGGAATGCCTTGGAAAAACCCTGGAGTTGTGTTACTTAACTTTTACTGCAGTAGAAGGGCATTTAAAAAAAAATCACCACATTTTTTTTTTTTAAAAGGTTAAATGCACACGTTAAGGTTGCACCCATGTAATCTAAAACAGATTTATTCAGAGCATTTATATCAGTACTCTTATACTGCCGTGCACAAGGAAAGCTCTCTGTCAAACTCGATGAGTGCAGCGCCGGCATCAGCAGTCATTTACTGAGTCATAAGTAGCTTCTGTTCTGCTGAGATGTGCTCAAGAAGAAAGTGTTGCCTTCAAAGCTCTCAGCTAGGTGTTGTCGGCTTCTGGAGGTGTGCGCTGCACTCCAGAGAGGTTGTCTCCTTTCATCTGCTGAGATGAGTTCACCTTTTTGTTAAAACAGGTGTTTGCATTTGAGGTATCTTGTCACCTCGGGTATTGCTTTTAAAAATATATATTTTCAGGCAGCGTTTTGTGAACCTAACTGTAGAATAGATATGTGTATCTCCATCCTTGCGATGTTTAAATCGAAAGGTATCGTGTCAGTGCAAGCTTTCCCTGCTGTCTTCAAATCGTCATTAGCTGTAGAAGTTACTTGTAGCAGTAAAACTGGAGTGTGGCTTTGGGGATTTTCAGTCCTTGATCGTGAAGCTTTTAGCTGATTGCAGAGGATAATAAGAAGTTTTCCCACTGAGCTGGGCTAATCTTATTTTGAAGTTTAGGCAATGTGTGTTATACTTTAAGTGATTTTTAAAAGGCTGAATGGAAATTAATCATAAAAACTGTTCAATGACTTCTTCAGCGAAACAGCTTGCCAAGGGTTACGATGCATATTTTAGAGTAATTTGAAATTCATCCACTGGATTTTTATTTGACAAAAATAATGACAAATGTCAGGTAGTGAAATGACTCACGAAAGAGCTTTTCCCCACAGCTGAAGGCTGGCTTTCCTCTTATTAGGTTCCAGTTAGAGGAAGTTGTTTTATTTATGTCAGGAAAGACTTTTCCTGAAGCTGCCAGGTGAGCTACCTGCGAGCACTGGGTGTGGCATCCAGCAGTGCATTGACCAGAGGCTGGGCAGGTACTGCAGTACTCAAGGAAGTGTCTGAACCATGCAGACCATACATGACATAGCACTTCTTAGCTTAGGAGAACAATTTAACAAGTGTGGATCTTCTCCAGGTTGTGTGGAGTTATATGTGGAAAGTGGAGGTGGGGAGCAAGGCTTGTTCTCTTACACATGAAGGAGGTCTGCATTCAGGCAGTTGAGAAATACTGCTTATTAGCAGACAGACTTCATTAATGCTTCATGGCTGTGCTGTCATGGGAAAAATTAATTGCGGTATTGCCTTTTCAAAGTGGCATGTGCTCTCTGTCCTGATACAAATCCATCACAGTTCAATGCTGCAGCCAAAGGAGCCTGTATCTGCGGGGAGGCTTATCAGTGGTAGTGCCAGGCAGTAACTGTTCTATTGCAATCACATTGATTTTCAGATCCTGGGTGTGGAACAGTCTCTGCGTGGCCCAGTTTGGAGCAGACTGATAAGGCTCCTTGTTCCTTAGCAACCGCAGTCTGCCGTAGCCAGAAATCTGCCCTTCTGCAGCTGGAGGGAAAACTCTGAATGTCTCAAATCTGTGTCTTGAACCAAGGTAAGTCATCCCCCCAGCATATTTAATTTAAAGGCCTTTGCAATCAAATAAAAAAGAATGTGTTGGCAAAAGTTCCTTCGCAAAGGGAAAGCTTAACTTCTGTCATTAATAATTCATTCCAATTTCTTTCCTTGTTCTGGTGCAGACCTCTGTCTTTCCTGGGCATGGAGGTGCCATATGTCCTTCTCTTAACTAGACTTGTAGCAGAAGTTGCCAGCAAATCTACTGAAAGTTCGGTAGGTACTTGATGTTTTTGTCGTGCTGGGAGCTATATGAACAGAAGGATCAGATTGCTTTCTCCTCACATTGCAGTTTATGGAGGCTTTCTGATTAAGCAGAAATGAACTATACTAGCAGTCATTAACCGAGGCGTTTATACTGGGTGAATTTGCTATGAGGGCTGATTGCCTGCTAAAGCACTGAATTCATCCTAGTCATATGCTTGTAGGCTAACGGGGATGCAACTGGCACCGCTTCACACCCTGAAGAAAAAACAGCCTCATGATCGAGAAAACACTTGTCAAGATGCTTGGTAGTTTTACTACAAACACTTAAAAACATGGATACCAAAAAAGTTAACTTTTCAATTGGCTGAGGAGCTCTGAAGCCGATTTTGCTTCAAGTCATAGAAAAAGGTCAAATATAAAAATTCTGCTTTCAGGAGAATCTGACGAGCAAATTCTTAAGGTCTTAAGACTGTTATCTATAGGTCATCCAGTTCTTTGCACTAGTCTACCTCCCCATGATGTGCTAAAAGTGTGAAATCAGCCTTCTAATTGCAGTCTTGACTGTCCCAACTGTTTCTCCTGGTAGCTTTGGTCTTTGTCACTGCTGGATTTGATGGATTTTGCTGATTAGCAGAGTAATTCTGACTGTTACATGTTGGGTACATCTAGGCTATTTATATGGCTGAATATAGATCAGTTCTTGCTACTTCTGGCTGAGAATACTTCATCCTTTTTAAGACTAATTTGACTTACTATATTCTGTAGTGGAATGTACCTACAAAACTTAAAGGCATAGGAGTCTTGTGGTTTATTTGTACAAATTCAGAGGGAGGATATACCCAAGTCTATACAGGATGGTAGTACTATCAAAAGAACCACTCTGTTTGTAACAACCATTTATCTCTAAGCTTATGTCACAGCTTGTTGTAATTTGTAAATCATTTTGAAATTGGCTTTTATATAAAGAAACAGAAGTAAGCTTTACATGCCTTCAGGTTATGTGAAGTTACTCTTTTATGTTAAATGTTGAAGGAAGAAGCTTTTGCATCTCTGCTGGATTGCTTTGCCTTATGTAGATGTTATCATCAGTTTCAATAAAGAGCATTTTGCAAGTCGTTTTGCTAACAGTATGTCCCTGTTTTGTGTTCACTTCTAAGTACTTCACACGTGAAATTTCAGCTACTGCTTTCCTAATAGTATTGGCATCCTAACATTAATACAGTGTATTGCTCTATGTGAATCTACTGTAGTTTAAAATCTTTGTAATGCTCTAAAGAACTTTTATACTGAAGCCTCCTTTCACAAAACTCTTCAAGATTAAGTGAGAGGAGACACAGTGCAGTTGCTCAGAGACTTTGTGCAAATCTCTGGTCAACAAAGGGGAATGGGAGGGCTTGAAAACTGTCAATCGAAATAATACCTGCCATCTCAGTTTTTAGCATCATCGTCCCCTTTGTCTTCAGCACAAGGGCAACTTACTGGGTTATTGTGACCTGGGAAATAGCTAAAAGTATCTTCAACTCTTACATGTTACCAGAAGGTACAATGGTCTCATGTGATTAGCTCCGATGGAAGTACTTCCCTATTAGTATTTCTCTTGTACTGCTACCAGCCCTGTGTCCTAGTGCCTGTTTCAGGGCTTGTTTCATCAGTGTAGCAACCACTGTGTCTGCAGAGAAATGATTTCTGAGCACATCTGGTAGGGCATCTGGTGCTGTGGGAAGGATAACTACATGTCTGAACTGTGCTTTGCTGAAGAATTTAGCAAATATATTTCTAAAGCAGTTTTTTGAGGCTTTGTCCAAGGACAACAGTAGTCCATACGTTTGTTTTTGAAGCGTTAGTTCGGGCAGCAGCTGCTGTGTCAAAATCAGCTTAAAGGTGCATCTAGCTTGTTCTCTCATAATGCTGCTTAATGCAAAAGGAAAAAAAATGCTTAGTTCCCTATGTTCTCTGTAGATGTTCATTGAATAATTTTTGAAAAGTTGAGAACTGTGGGAAATGCATTGTGATCTTTTTTCCTTAGGTTCCAGAAGCGGAATGTTGTGTGGATACGTTGGATTCAAACAGTTCCTGCCCAGTAACCAACCAGTGCAGTCCAGGTATAGTGTGTCATTGCTTAATTAAATTCCAGGTTGTTCTTGACAGTTAAGACCAAAATACAGCACCTGACTTCATTGGGAGAAGAAAGACAATAACTAGTTGAAGTTTCTGTTCCACTATATGTACAAGGTAATGCTGCTTATGACCCTCAGACGTTGTTCTCCTATGGTAAGGAGAATAGGTGGCTATTAATAAAGTTATATGCTTCATCTCTTTTTATTTAGCATGCAGTTGGATTATATAAGAGCTATTGTAAGTACTTAAAAGCCCATAAAATGGGCATAAAGAGTAAAAATGCTGTAATGTATGTAAGGGAGCAGTAAGAATAGTTTCAATGTTGTCCTGTTAGCACAGAATGCCTCATTCTTCCTTGTGTAATTGAAGCAGAGGCTTTTTTTTTCCTAAATGGAATTTAAAACTTTTTGTCATTCTTCAGCAATAGCAGAAGGATGATCTTTTTTTAATACTACTTTGTTTAAAATTGGAGTGTAAAAGCAGGAAAATGGCTTCAGAGCCCACAGTAACAAGAGTTAGTGATTTAAAAACTGGGACACGTTTCTGGGTTCAGTCGTTTTCTTGTGAAGGTTGTTAAAGCATTTTAAGCCTGTCTAATTTTGCTGCCTTGTTAGCTTTAACCGTTGCTTCATTACTGCATTCATTTCTGTTCCTAAATGGTTTTAGACATGGCATAAACAATTGCCTCCAAGTTACAGGAATGCATTCTCTGAAGTCTTACTGTAAACTGATAACCTACCAAAATCTTTGGTGTCAGATAAGGGCCTTGGTGCTTCCTTCCTATTACTGTAGAAAGTCTTTGCCCTTATATCGGGTCTGTTGGTGTTTAGATTAAATGTCAGATGTAATTTATTACTGTGGGCATCAAATGTGCTGCTTCCCTCTAAGGAAAATGTAGTAGCAGAGCTGTTTTCAAATCAGCACCTTACTAATGGTTTGCTTTATGGGATAATTGATACCAGTTTGGCTCAAGGCTCTAGAGAACTGGATTTTAGCCAGCACAGTAAGTTTTTTGCTTTAAAATATAGACTGTAATATGACCTAGTTGGAATATCTTTCTAATCTTCATGTCTTGAGTTTAAGCCTCAAGTGAAACCACCACAGCTTTATTTTATTAAATGAAGTTGTTATTGAAGATGTGCCCTAACTTCTTTTGTATCAAAGAGGTAGCAATATGTGCATTTAAATAGAAATTGAGAGACTGGAACATGGAAGACACTGAAGATGAAACTTTAATCAGTTTCCAGCCTATGTGGTAGGGTGACTGATATAAAACACTCGCCATCTGTCACAGAATAGTTTAAACAGGCTTGGGTTCTTCTTAAAGTGAAACAACTAATACAATACTAGAGATCACTGAGGCGTGGAAGAGTTTGCATCATCTCTTTAGTTTGCCACTTTTCAGTTGATTGGCTATGGGGACGGCAGCTTCTTTCATCCAGGCATACGTTCCTTAGCATCTTTGTCCCTGCCTACTTCAGTTTTCACTCCTGTATATGACAATGGCATTAAGTTCAGTTTCAACAGTATACGTCCTCTGAAAATAAACATAAAAATTATGCTTTTTTTAGTGTTGTTGAGGGTAGTTACAGGTTGTTAGACCCATTGCATCCTTCTCAAAACTAACATGCATGAAGTAGTGAATGGAGCTATGTTAAAACTGCCTGCTGGGAATTTTTTTTGCTTGTAACTTTCCTCCATTTTGTCCCTTAAGTGGTTATATATTTTCTGGAATAAATACTTCATAATGAAACCTCTGAACTTGTGTAGCTGGAGATGTTTGTAACTGGTAGACCAAACTGATGGAATTTCTCTTACTTCCACCTCTCTAAAGATCAGGAAATATCTCTGCTGTTTTTGTTTTCAAGCATCTGTATGTTTTATTCGTATGCAGGTTGTTACAGACGGTGGAACGAGGATGGGAGTAGCAGCTGCATTAAGTGCAAAAATGAAACTCTTCCTGTTGCATCTGCTCACAATCTGACTGATTGCAGAAACGGTGAGTCACTTATCCCGTTATTTTGATGGGCGTCTTTTGGTACTGAGGTCTCTTCTTGCATGTGTGGTCCAGCAAAGACTGTTAAAGAAGACATCAAGTGTTGCAAAGTCTCCCCCACGCACACACCTCCTCCTTTGGAAAAGGATGAATTTTCACCAAGTCCTAATGTACATGGGAGGCTTTGAACATGCAATAAAACCTTACAGAAGCTTTGGAATTTAACTGTCACAAACCATTCAGTCTGGTGGAACTATTCCAGAATCTAGAAAGGAAAAGAATTCAAAAATCTTGTTGTCTATTAGGCTACCTCATCTGTGAAATTGAATGCAACATTTTAAGAAAAAGATAATTAGGCCCAATGTAAGTTCTTAAAATAAAGTCCAGAACATCAAAATGATTAAAGTTACAAGCTAGGACCTGTATCAAATAAATACAGTGAACACTGAATTCTGTGCGTGCTTTAATCTCTGCTGTCAGAAAAAGGCATTTGCTGTAGGCGTTTGCTAGGGACTTTTCCAGAGAACAAAATAGCTCAGGCAGTACTTGAGCTCCTTGAAAAATCTATATTGAGAAGGCCAGATTCGTTTTGTACGTGTGGTTTTTGAGAGGTGAGATCCGTTCAATTCCTTCTAAACTTTTTTTTTTTAGTGAAAGAGATAAGAAACTTGATCTAAGCCTCTGAGAAATGCACCAGTGAATTATTCTCTTAGGACAAATGATGAATATGATGATGCCCATTTACTTTCTTGGAATTCTTAAAGGTGATATTAAGAATGTTTGTTTTTTTAATGGGAGAAATCAATTCTTGTACAATTTCAAATAATTGCTAATATAATAGCCTTTCACTAAGTTTTTCAACAAATATATAGCTTTTATCAGATTTTACTTTAAGAATTTTTTATTACAGCTGGTATCAGAGGGATGAATTTCCAAATGAATATAAGCACCGTAACTCCTTTCATACAGAACATAGGTGAGTGGCTAGAAATAATGATCAGATGCAGGCTTCATAATTATTCACTGCCTACCAGCACTTTCATGACATGGCTTTTGGAACAAGTTGTAAAATATTTATTTCTGCAGGACATGTTTTATTCCAAAGGTGGCAGCCATTCTTGCTTGTTCTGCCTTGCTTTCAACAAGAATCTTTTATTAAGTTTTAAAGCTCAATTTTGAAGTAACTGTATTCTACTGAATGTTTCTTTCATCCTGTCCTAGTGATTTTTCAAGAGGTTTTCTGGTACAGATTGAGATGGTTATTTATGAAACCCCGTGACTTGAATTTTGAAGCTTATGCAGCAAGAGTTTTGTTTCTTTTAGGGATTAGGCAAAATGTAACACCTTCTAAGTGGCTAAAAAAAAAAGATTAGCCTTTCCCTAGACTGATTTTTATGTTTTTAAATCATTGCTGACCAGTCACTTCTATTTAATCTCCTAAAATACTTCAACACTGGTAAGAATAATGCAAGTTAGGAATATTTCAGATATCCTACTGAAGTGTGCAATGCTGCTGTGTGATGCCAGATGATTTGCTATTACATGGTGGGTGCTTACAACCAGCACTCTTAAAAAGGAAAGCTAAACAGCCATGTCAAACTCCAGTGCTGCTGATCCCTTTCAAAAGTTTGTCTTGTCATGTGCATATACTTGACCTGAAACATCTGTTGCTGTTCAGACTGGACTTCTCAAGCAGGGCTTGTCAGAGATCTGTTTTTCCAGTTTGTCTGCAACAAGATCATTAGCATTTTTTTCTTAAAATACCTGCTCTTTTATATCATAACCTTAAATAAACCAGTAGTAAAATACACGGGCATTTTTTGAGGAAGGGAAGGGGGAATAGAGATAGAGGGGAGCTCTATGCTCCCCTCTTGCTGCTGTCTGCCTCCTTGGGGTGGTTTCTATATCAGTCATTTGTGGAACACACAATGCTGTGTGTACTGGACTGGTTGTGTAATGTCTATTGACAAGTTCTGTCTTTATTCCTTAAGTGCAGTCCCCAAAAATAACAATAGTAATGTTGAGTGCCTGCCAGCAGTACTTGTGGAAGTCACATAAAAGAAAGGGAATAATGGATTAAAAATATGTGGCTATCTTAAGGAAAGTGAAGACGAAGACACTTGTGGGGTTGGAATGAGGTTGGGGAAATTATTCATATAATTAGCATTGGATGTTTTGGTGAGATCTGTCTTTATTTAAAGAAAAAAACATACCACCTCTTCTGTAAACGTGAAGAAGTTGATCTCTATATTCTGCTTAACGCTACTGTTAGAACAGATTTCTAGTGAGTAACAGTTTTTCCTCTAACTTTTTTTCAGGGGGCCCAGAAGTGGCAGCCTCTCTCATCTTAGGGACATTTTTCATCAGTTTATTCCTGATCCTGTCTGTTGCTTCTTTCTTCTACCTCAAACGTGCCAATAAACTTCCTAATGTTTTCTACAGAAGAAACAAAGGTAAAATACCTCAAAGCAACTGTGTATTTCATCTCAACAGTTCTGACCTTTACTTAGTTTCTTAAAGTTAAAGCACTGACACAAAGTTTAAGGGCTTTTTAATGTATGTAGCTACTATCATCTCTTCTTCATCTAAGACAATGTTAACTAATGAAACGCTTTCCTTGCTACGTGCTTACAGTAATGCTATGTTTTTGTTGCAGTGCAGAGGATGTCTGTTCTCAGTCTATGCATGCTTAGGTGCAAATCAGACAGTTTCTCTCACTAACCTAGCTGTCTTTTTGTAGCTTTCAAAATTTGCTGGAGTACTGTACTTGACGTTAGTTGTCACTGAATGCTAGGTATCTGATTTTTAAAAAAAGATACCTAGACTTCTTGCTTACGGGGCATTTTCAGACAACTTGTGCATTTCAAGACACAAAATGTCAGACACGTATAAAGCCTCACAAAAAGCTGTTTCTTCTTGATCTAGAGCAAAGGAAACTGTAGCACTGAAGGGTATCATATTTACTAGAGATGTGTCAGCAGCAGGAGAAAGGGAATGGAGTTCGATGTTCCTTATTATTGCACTACTCAGTCGTCTGTGTTTGCCCTCTCAATGCAGGATCTTCTGGGACTTGGAAGAGGCAACTGCTTGACGTGGTGTTTTTTGTCTTTTTGTTTTTTTTTTTTAAAGTAGACACCCAGAGCTTTTCTCTTTTTAATGGAATTGATTCTTCATTTTGTTTGTTCCTTTAACTGAGAAATGAAGCCATGTAACTAAAATGCAGAGAGCTGACTTCTTCCTGCCAAAGTGATTTCAGAATAGATAGGGAAAGAGCACCTGGGGTGTTCTTAGCCATAGGGCAGTAAGGTTTTTATGCAGACAATTGGCTTTTTTAGATGCTTCAGTTTTAGTGAAGTGGTTCTGTCTGTCCACACTCGTTTGGTCTTCAGTTCCTGGTAGTTGGTGAGCAAATCATGCAGAAGGTGATGTCTGCGTTTTGTCTGGTCTTTTGAATGAAACTGAGGCTCATCTGACTGTCTATCTCACCCCTTCTACTCAATTTCTTTGAATCATTCCTACGACAACCTCCAGCACCGCATTTGCTGTGTTAGAGCTCCTTCTGTTGAACAGAAAGCTGTTTACTGGTTAGGTGTACTAGACACAGACCTCCTGTTATTTTCATTGATGCCTTGCACAACAAGTCCAAGCTTGGCTATTCAACAGAAATCTTTTTAAAAAGTTGGGTGGAGCAATCAATTCTGTTCTTTGGCTAAGACATCTAGCCCTAGCAACCTAGTGGCATGCCACTGTGGTATCGCTTCATGTAGAAGTATGCAACAGTAGATACCTAACGTCTAAATTGATCGGTGCTACAGGAGCTGCCAGTATCCTACTGACTGCCAAACTGAAGCCACTAGGTAGCTTTTGCATGTGTCTTTAAATAAACTTAGCTGGGACACGATTCTTCATCAGTTCTTAAGTGTGACACCAGAGCTCTGAGGCTTCAGTGACACTAATCTGACTTCCTCGTTTTGTATTGATAGTTCACTTTGAGCCAGCAAGCTAAATCATTCACATCCTTCTTTGAAGGAGAAGCATTAGAAATATTTCTGTCTTGTTAATACATTGGCTTTCATTCTGTCTAGGTGATTATTACCCTGTGCCCCATAAAGGCAGCAACCTCTTGTAGAAAAGGGCTGCATCTTTCACTGCTCAATCACTTTTAAAATTCTTTTTCTGGTAGCTGTCTCAAGGTGCTTTTATTCCTACTGAAGCTTCTTCATATTGAAGAGATACTGCTGTGGTTACTTCCTTAAAAAGCAAAATAAATCATTCCTGGAGACCTTCGCAGCCCTTTATTTCTAATCTTGAAAAGAGTCCTACAGACAATGTATCATACTAATGGGATTTCTGAATGTTCTGATCTGTTTTGGTGGTCTTTGATTTAAAAAAAAAAAAAAAGTGTTGTCACAATAGAACTATTCTGTTGCACACATGTATTTTTAAAAACTAGCAAGTCTAGCCTGCTAGATTAATGATGGTTAGTCTCTCTCTTTCTCTTTCAGCATCTGTTCTCCAGCCTAGTGAAACAGTAAGTAAAATCTCTCCTTCCAGTAAGAACAAGCAAGCGTAAAACATCAAGTAAACGTTAACGTGAAGTTTTAACAATTCATTAAGGAGCTATGTAATCTGATGTATGAGAAACAAGTGAAAATGAGATGTTTGGGGTTAACTGGGAAAAAGTGTGAAAGATGAATACTCACCATATGGATGCTATTGAGTTACTTTCTCCAAGAAAGACAGTAAATATCATTGGAACCCTAAAACGTTCCTGTATATTTTTTTGAATAAAAGACTGAATAATAAGGTGCTTTCTTTGACATGATCATTCTTCTGTTACGCAGGCATCCATGATACCTCCCCCTGCTTCTTCAGGTGAGGAATTGTTCTCTGGGGCATGCTGCTATAAATATTTTACCTTTTAGCTTCCCTTTTGTGCGTTTCATTACTGAAAAGCAGGCAAACTGTGTCAAAATAATATGCTAAGAATGATATGCTTTCTACAGCAAGTGAAAGCGATTACTTGTAAGGCCTGGTATAGAACTGTGGACTCTGCTGGGAGCACAGAAACCAAATGAAGTATGTCCAGTAGGTCTTTTTGCTGGGATTTATTGCTTTAATTAATGTAGGCACGCCGTACTGATGGAGTACTTTACTTTAAAATAGAACTTCAACTTCTCTATTCTAATAAAAGAAGTCTTACAAGTAGATGAAAAAATACTTTTCGAAAAGTATTGCAGTCTGGGATTTATTTTCAGGATTGGAATCTTCTTCACAATGCCAGGCTGGTACATTTTCAGGCTCACTGATTTGAAGCACATCAATTCCTTGAAACAAGTGCCACAGACTGTTTGGAATATACCGTTTTTTGTGTTTGTGGCATGTGGGTTGTTTGTAGGTTGCTCTCTTTGAGAAGGTAAGTTTCTAATAAGCATGGAACTCTGTAAGAAATATATTTCTGCCTGAAAACTTAATCAGCAGCTTGTCTAAATTCTCTTTAGAAGTCTTCATAATTTCAACCAATGAATATTACTGGGAAGTTCATCCTCTAATGTACTGTTTTAGACCAGATCTTTGTAATCGAAAAGCAAAAAAAACTTGCTTTCTGGTGGGCTTCTGTTTATGTTACTTTTAGGTTGTCTTTTGTTTTTCTCTTTAAGGTGCAGAATGACTTTAGCCAACTTTAGCCACTCAGGAATTGTTGGATGGCATGTGACGGTATGCTAAAGGCATGCTTTTGCAGCAGGTGCTAATGATGTTTCTGTGCCCATTGTTTCAGTTCGGAAGCCACGATATGTCAGACGAGAGCGGTCGCTAGTGACGTCTGCATCTGCTGCTATGATCTCTTCTTCTGAAACCAGGGTCAGCAATGTGTAGCCTTCATTCTTGACTGAGGACTTTATAACTGCACACGGTGTCGAGAAGAAACTCCACTGCATCTACTGAAGTGCCAGGAAAATATCGCAAGCAGCTGACCTAAATGGAAGCCAAAATACCGTGTTGAAGGGTTTGTGCCAAATGTTAACAGAGAAATGAACTAATGCAAAGATACCGAAGGCAGGATACATCCAGTTCTGTGAACTGCTTTGGTGATCTTGAAATGCACTATTCCAGCTCTGTGGTTTCATTTGTCTCCCACAGATGCTATGTATAATCTTTAAAGAATCTGTCTGTCTTTGGTACGCTTTCAGTTTTGGCGAGTTCTTCCTGTGTTGTGATGTGTTCTGTGTCCCCAGAGCTGAATGTCTCGGTGCTGCAGGCCAACACAAAATACTGGGAGTACTCAAGGATATGGAGTTGTTTGAAGGACCTACTCATAACAGTTAACACTAAGTGCCACTGCTTTGATGTTTTAGGACAATATAACAATACTTAACATGCAGTATCCTTTTGAAGCAAAAAAAAAAAAAAAAAGCCTTCTGAAGCATTTTCTTCAGCCTATGACGTAGCTGACCCTGGTTTTTAACTGTGACTATAGACCTGCTATCCAGATCCTGTTGTCCTTGGTACTTCTGAAAGCTGTGGTTGATGTGGGCCTGTCCCAACAAATTCTCACACTTTGGAGGCTTTTCAGATGACTTCAGCTAAAATAAAGACTAATAGGATAAAGAATCATTTGCTACGGCTTTGTAAGCGATAGGCTGCTATGCCTGTCCTGCAAAGACAACCTCTGCTAATTTACTTCCTTCAACACAGCAGTCAAAGGGAAACCAAAATTCCTGCAGGGTATCTGTGTAGCTATTAGACACGTCGCTGAGTATCAGGATGAACTGGAGAAGTCAGGTGGATTTCTCCCGATGCAATAAGGGGTTTCTTTTGTCAAGCCCTACATTAACATGCCTGACATCTGCAGGCCAGCACCTTATGGCAGAGTCCTTGTGGGAAGTGCCAGCCTCAGTTCCCAGTCTCAGGTGCTTGTTCTTGCCCATCTTATGCCAGCAGAGTAGTCATTTGATCAGGAAACTGAAGTAGCTATAAAATAACTTTCTTGGCTAGGTTCTCTCACCAAATTGGCTCCTGGCATGGTTGAATCTGTTGCCATGTGAACGCTTATATCAGCACAATGGGCACAGTAGTATGGGCATGAGAGTGGGTGACTGGGGAATGACTGAAAAACCTGAGGTTGCTAAATTGGTTGAAGCATCGCTGTTACCATATGGGGAATGATTTCTAAGCAGCTTGTGCATTCCCACCTACCTGTGTTGCTGTTGCCTGTCTTGGTGTAGCAGGAGCTCTGTTATGGGTCTGTAGTCCTAAAATAAATGATTTTGAAGCTTTTCATCATCAGCCACTGGCATGAACATAATGGTCAGAAACTGGAACAGTCAGTTCTCTTCAGAAAATGCGAACAGAACTGTCTTAAGCTGATGTGATACCCATATGGAGAGTGCAAACCTTGTGATCCAGTTCCTTCTATCTGAGGTTGAAAGCTTATTCAAAGACATAGGAACAGAACTGGGATGGGCAGGGATATGTTTCGTACTAGATAGACCCGTTTTTGTACAAATTTCTGTGCTGTTGTATGTACTTGCATCTCTGCCTGTACAAGGTAACGAGAGCTCTTGTAGCATCAAACAAGTTAGGGCAAAGACTGGGGATAAAGAAGAGGCACCCCACCCCCAAGGAAGCAAGGGGTGAACAAACAAAATACCAACCAACCCTGAATTGTTGCATGGAGAAACCGAAGATCATATTTCTATCACAATGATGTTATCAAGCTTATTTGTTCTACTGGGCAAAACTAAAGACAGCAGACAGTGCCATTTGAGACACTTGGCTTTCAATACGAAATGTGCTTAGAGTTCCTATGTTCCCAGTTCAGGAAGTGACAGTTTTGTCTCTGTAATTTTGATGTCTTTTTATCTTTGTGCTGCTGAGATTTTTCCACAGGTAGAAATTGTTTGGAGATCATGGGTTTTTTCTTGAACTTAGTTGCTGAATATTTTCTTAACCTTTAAGGAAAAGGAGTAACTATGCAAACAACACAATGCCAAGAAACTGCACCTTTGAAAGCAGGGAGGTTCTGCTTGCAAATCTGTCAATGATCGTGCATCCTTGTATTGCTTAGTTGCTAATGTATTCTTTCTCCACATAAATTATTGAAGGATCATTCATGTCACTGTACTGTCTGAGCTCTATCTTATCATCAAGTGCGTATTGTAACTTAGTTCAATGTCAAGTGTCTAATGCTCTAACTTCTGTGTGGTCAAGTCTTAATGATAGCATCTCTTCCCCTTTTTGTATTCCTTCCTCCAGCAAACTCCTTAAGTGCAGCAGATACACTTTACTGTTTTTTGTTTGTTTCAGGAACTTTTCAGCTTTTGTTTTTGCTGTCTGACACAGTGGACTTGTGATCTAAACAGTTTTTTTTACTCATTTGCACTGTCAATTTAAATATATGATGTGTTTTGGTTTCCACCTCCCTCCAAAATAACATATATAAAATTGGCTTTAATGAACCCTGATATTTAATGTATTTGTGTATTTTTTTTTAAATGGTGCCAAAATAAACATCTTTGAGCTTTTGTAATGACTGTGAAGGTCACTTCTGTTTTCTTTTCAAGCACAGAATGAAGGGAGCAAAATTAGCACCCAAAGCAGATCATTGTTTCAGCTCAGGGATTTTACCTCCACCAGAACTGAAGTTTCAAATCCCAAAAAAGGAAGAGATGAGTCTGGATGATCCTGTCCAGTTCTACAGTAGGATAACCAGGCTGTTCATCTGCGGCTTGTCTCTTTGCACCTTGAAGCAATATTTTGAACAAGTATTTGTAACGGTATGTAACAACATGACAAAAGCAACTCATAATTATCTGTAGTATGTCAAAGTAACTCTTCAGTAGAGAAGGCAGCTTTAGTAAATGACTGATTTTTGATGTTGAATATTTAAGAACACTGACAAAGATAGCAGGTGCAGCAAGGAAAGTCTAAAAGAGGAGGCTACTAAACAGTGCCAAATGTACCAGAAGTTGAGATCATCATGATAATAGCTTATAAATTGAAGGGAAGGTTGTGGGTTTGGGGATTTTTGGTATTGTTCCGCATCTGTTCTGATTACTTTGGGGGGGGAAAAAAAAGTGTTCTTTCTTCCTCCCCTTTCCCTCTGTGGGTACTCGGTACTATTGTTGGACTTCTTTTACTTCCTTACTTTACATACTACTGTATCTTGTGTTCTTAACTGCAGTTGCCAAAACAATCTGCAATAACAAGAGCTGAGCCAAAGGAAACCGGGATGCTGAGCCATACAGCCTGAAACACGGGTAGTTAAATTTGGCAATACTCTTTTCCCTCGCAAAACTAGTTGAGTAGCCTCACGCGTGAGAAAGATGGTGCTTTTAGTGAGGCATGCTGATGGAAAAGGCTAAGCCAAGTGCTTTAATGACTACTGTGCACGCACTATGAAAACTCTAATAAGCTTGGTTGTCAAAGCCAAGGTGACAGTGTAACGTATCAGGAGAAATTGACCTGGAAAATTATCCCAGTGGGAGAAGAAGGCTGAAAAGTGGATTTGTCAGTTAAATGGACTCTGACCACCATGCACACCAAAATGTAGCAGCCTTTGGGAAGAGGAAGTACTGAGTGTCCTTGCCATTAGTCACCTGACTGCATTCGATTGATGAAATGGGCAGTAAGTGAACTGGGGAGAACTGTAAGTGGCTGTACAGCAACAGGGAACAATCCGAGGCACATTTTGCACACCTGAGAGGAGCTGTCTCTCAGATATGACACTGTCTGAAGGTGAGTGCACCATAGATGGAAGGCTGTGGCAATCATTTCTCAAAATCACAAGTCTAAAACCTCGTGTTTCATTAAAAGTCTGATATCCAGTTATAAACCCTCCAGCAGGCTGGTGTCATGTGCGCGAAGAACAAAGCAGCGTGACATTGTATACAGATAAGCATTTTGTCATACAGCTGATATGTACAAACTATATGAACTATGCTAAATTAAGCAATAACACCATGTACAAACAGAATAACTTAGGTCCAACCCACATTCATTTAGGTATTAACCAAATCTCATGGAATTTGTCCTGAGGTTTCTTCTTGTATCTTCCCATGCATTTTTTTTTCTTCTCCTTCCCCCTGCTTCCGCCTCCATCCAAAGCTTATTGGGAGCATTGCATGGAAATACAGCTGGGACTATGGGTTCAAGCCTGTAACTTTGTGTGAATACGTTTTTAAGGCTAAAAGCTTTTAAACTACAGAAGAAATTGGAGTGGGGAAAAAAAGCGTGGGTGGGTGATGAGATGGGGCTTAGGTGCTAACTGGGGAAAAAGGAAGAAGATTTTTGCACTCTTTGTCCCTCTACGGTTACACAGGATGTGGTCTGACTTGTGTGGGCAAAGAGAATGTAAGAGTGAGAAAGAATAGTTAAATTGCCACAAAAACTTGAGCCTCTCTACTTGAGATCTGTAGATACCTGGGTGGTGAGATCCAGCTGTTTGTGACTGTGTGGAAATGCCGTCTGCCACAAATGGCTGAGCTTAGCAGGAAAGCGTAGCTGTGCTGTGGCGAGCTAGCGCCTGCAATGATGTGATAGTAGCTTCAATTAAAAAAAAAAAAGTCTGGTCCAAGTACAACTTTTTAATTTGGTTCTGTTATTTGACGTTGTTTGAAGGAACGCTAAGATATAGTCAGTAGCTGAAGTGTGCTTGTGCTGCTCTTGCCACCAGCACGATGAGGTCTGCTGACACGTCTAAAAGCTGCTTTGCATTTTTGTCATTTATTTTTAATGCTTCCTGGTGAGGAAAAAAGGTGAAATGATATAGTGTTTGTTATTTTAAGAGCCTTGCCGTATTTTTATTGTGAGCAGCATTCACATAATTGCATTTCTTTTTTTTTTTTTTTTTTCCAGGTGATTTTTGTTCCTTTAGCAAAGTGTTAAAAGTATTTTAAAACCACAATTTCAATAACAAGTGATGCAGCTCTGAGGTGTTTGCTGCAAATGATTAGGTCTTTATCATTTAGGTGACTGTAGCAGGACTAATATGGACGGGTTTAGGCTTCAGATCTGTCGTACTCATTTTAGGATGGCTGTCGTTTATAAATAAGTCATCTGTTTTGTTGCAATTTGACATCCATCGAAATAGAATATTCTCTTCTGCTTCACAATCCCCGTCCCCCACAGGAATGCCGTCAATTGGAGCGGAGTGCTCGGCTTCCTAAAACACTCGGGCTCTTCCAAAGCGTTGTAGTGCAGCTCGTCAGCTCGTCAAGTTACTGTGCCTTGATGTCAGTGCTCGTAAAACTTTGTCTCTAAATTTCTGAGGGCAATTACTCCCCTTCAAATGCCAATATGCAACCGTTCTGTCCTAGAGCACGATCCCTTCTTGCAAACTTAAGCCTCATTCTGCTCCTTTTTGCTTGTGATCTCCATTGTGTTCACGCTGCAGGCCCCCAGCATACAGCCAGCGTTTGCGTCCGCTCCTTATGATATGAAGAATTCTTAGACCTAAGTGAAATCTGAGCCTTTTAATGGAGATAAGGGAAAGGGAGACATGCAAAGAGTTCATTTTAAATACGTGTAAACAGATGCTCACTGTAAATGGTGCTTGAAAAAATTTTGGCAGGGATTAAAAAAAAAAAAAAACCAGAAAAATTTTTTTAATAATAATTAAGCTGAAGGTAACAATTTGGGGATAGGTTAACTGTGGAGGTACATCTTGTTTGCATGCAACTTTATGAATTACGTAATGAACAGCTACTGGGTAATGTATTGAGAAATGAGCCACAGGAGTCACGTTCAGGACCTTACCTGGCTGAGGGCACTTGCCATTAGATATTAGGGAAATTTTTAGGGGAAAAAAAAAAAAAAGAAGCTTTTCATCAGCACTTGCTGCCGATTCACATGCAGCCCAGACCACTGCTGACTGCAAGCTTGTGCTGTCTGCTGTTGGGTGTGAATGGAGCGTGCCAGCCCACTTCCCAGCGTGTCCGTGTCTCAGGCCCCCAGATCTGGGATGCTGGCTAATTTGGTAGATACCAGCACCATGGGCCAAACTGCAAATGCTTATGTTGAACCTTTCTGGCTTGACGTTCTTCTCTCCTGTGCCCCAGCCTATGCCATAGATGCAGCAGTCCTTCCAAAGGGCAATGATGCTGAAATACACCTTGGGGTTATTCCACCCTCAGGAACAGGAGCTATGTTGTTCGGTAGCAGCTGTGTGCGTTCTGTTCTGCTTGCAATAATTTGTCCAAAAGGAGGACGGCAGTTTTTTTTCCAGCAGGCCAGGCCCCGTTCGAGTGAAACAGATGGAAGTCTAAAACAACTTGTAGACAAATGAATCACGCAGCGCAGCAAAGGGCTGCCTCGGATTTTGGAAGCATGGCTAACGGATGAGATAATGCTCGTAAACATGTAGTAGTCGATGTAAGGTATACGTCCTCAGTAGTAAAGCCATCAGTTTTGCGTGTGAGGCTTACAGAAAAATAGGGTGTGTTTAAGTGCTCCTGCCTTGGAGCCAACGTGACATTACAGAGCTATGTCAGCTGAGAATTGTGTGTAGTGGCTCCATCGCACAGTGACTCGGTGCTCTGTCAGGTAGGGTTTTTTTCCTTTGGCATTCTGAGTTTTTATCCTGGCTTCTTCCATTTGTGCTGCAGCTAATAATCAGCACAGGTAAATGAAAATTAACATCTCCTGAAACCCATAAAACAGTTTATGTGAAATGGGAACACACTAGCTTGTGTTAGGGCATGCTTCCCTACCCCACCCAAGCCACAGATCCTTTCCCTGTATTGCACACTAACACTGTCTGTACCCGAAGTCACCCCCGACAGTATTTTACAAGTACAGTTGGCATCGTAGCAGATCTGGAGGCAGATGCTCTCAGCTTGCAGGGCTGGTGCTCAGCAGGAGCAGCCATTTGCTCTTCTGTGCCTGAGCTGATCTTAGGATGAGTATTTTCTGGAGATGCTGCTCACTTCTGGTCCCACTGCGTCGGGTAAGGGGCATGAAGAAGGTAGAAGATCAGGGAAAAATAGAGATAAAAGATAAGATTCCCCCCTCAACAGCATTTATTTTTTTTTTTCCAGATAAAGAGAAAAGCAAGTACAGATTTCCTGTCACTATTATCACAGGCTATGTTGGCGGGTACATAGTTACTTTCAAAAATAATCACTAGAAGGTAACAGCAGTATGTGAATGCTCTGTGTTGTTGACCATGATGCATGTTCTTTGATTTTAAAGGGAAATAAAACCCCTGAACCTCTGCTTTTAGGTCTTAGCTGATGGGGTGGGTGTGGTTTTTTTTTTTTTTTTTTTTTTTTTTTTTTTTTTCTCTAGTTTGAATTTGGAAACAAATGGTGAGTCTTGTCCAGGAAGGCATTTTTACATATTTTTCAATTTGTGCCAGGTATTCGCCTGCTGTAGACTAATACAGTCCCACCGAGAGAGACTTGGGAAAACAGATGCTTGTAATCCACCCGTTCTGCTCTCTGTAGCACGCTGCTGCCCTGCTAGGAGGATTGTATCGTGTCTATTGCATTCAAGAAAAAAAAGGTGTGATTTGTGTTCCCCATCACCACCCCCTGTTTCCGTGTGAAAACTGAGCACACATCACAGCAGGCAAACAAGAAAAAAAAAAATGTTGGAGAGACCAAAACGGCCATTAGTCATATTTCAGTGGTGTTGGCTGGACCATGACCTTTAAAATTAGAACCAAAGCACAAATCAGGCACGGCAGCTCAGAAATTATGGATGAGACAAAAAGATTCCCCAGGTCCTGGGACCCCTATCACCACAGAGTTATTTTCAGCACGACCTTGTCTGATAAGGGCAAGTTCACGCAGGTGCCACCAGTCCTTCAGCAGCCTTGCTGCTGTCCTTGCTCTAAGTTAGCAGGATTTGAAGGAAGCTTCCTTCAAATACCCTGCACGATCCTGCTCTCAGAGCCGTTAGCATCGTGCTGCTCTGTTGCTTGTGCCACCAGACGAAGGAGATGGAAGCTGGGCGACAGCTGAGGGGCCAGCTGATGCAAAACGGGACAATTTGTGTGTGTCTGCCATCAGCTGGGTGAAGCTGAACACATTTTCTTCATTTTCGAGAGAGTAGCTTGAGCCTGCAGCTCTAGTGGTCGAATAACTGACAAAAAGCCAAGAGCACCAGAGGTTAAGCATTACTTGAACCAAAATGCCCGGCTGATAGCAGTTTAGGGTCTGTATCTTAACTAAGAACCAGCTGAAGCAGGGAAGGATGGGGTTTTACTCGGGCCACGCAATTACATTTCTACTGCTGTAGTGACAGTTATCTAGGTGGAGGGTGGTGCTGCACGCTGCAGTTCAGGAGGAGATTAAACCTCCTATCCTGCCTTTGATTATGCCCTGATTTATCGGTACGGTCCGTGTTCCTTACTGCCAGTGGCTGGTTCAGGTAAAACTGCTCTGGGTGCCCCCACGTCCTCCTAGTGCTGGCGCGGGCTGTGGGCTCTGCTGGGGGTCCTGTGCGGCTCTGCATCACCTGCGATGAGCGGTGCTGGTACCTCCAGGAGCTGTGAACCTTTGTGCCCGTCCATTTTCTTCTGTTAGCTCAATCTGTCAGCTTCTGCCGCGTGGACCGAGCCTGCCTGCCTGCCTTCCCTTGGTCTGGGCTTGCCTGGAGCCTTCCCTGGGCTCCTGCATGCACTGCAGGTAGCCGCAGAGCATGGCCGTGGGGTGCTCTGGAGTCTGGGCAGACCTCGGTGTGGTGGGCAGCTCGGGGGGTAGCAGGCTTCGATTTCCCCGGAGGCTTGCTGTGGGTGTCTCCGTGCTTTTTATGGCTTGTCTTGAAGCAAAGCAAGGCTGCCTGCTGGTTGCAGTGAGCTGTAAGGCAGGTGCTAAATCAATCCAGATAAAAGCGTGTTTGAAAGTTAAATACTCCATCTATCCTTCTTTTTTTTTTTTTTTTTCCTTCCCAAAAAAACTTAAAGCCCTGTTGTTGTTGTTGTTTTTTTTCACTGAGCTTTGCCTCCAACCCCTTGTGCCGGCCCTTCCATCTCCTAGGGTGAGGGGGAGCGGAGCAAATGGTGAGTGCCCAGCCCCGAGTTGGTGCCGACGGGTGGCATCGAGCGAATTACTTCCAGGGGCTGCCAGCCGCCTGCCAAAGGCGCTGCTTTTCCTCTTGGCTGTGGATCTGTCTCCAGTTGGGTGGCGTCTTTGTGTGGGCCTGGCTTCATGAAGCACGGTTATTCCCGAGCAAAACGGCTCAGGGCTTTTTTCCAGCCTCGGCAGAGCACATCTAGCTGACTGCGAGCCCTTTTCGACTCTATTTACTTTGGCAGGCCTGAAGCTGAGAGGTTTGCTGTTTTGCAGTTCGGCTTCCTTTCTGGTTTACATAATTAGGAAGACCGGTTTTATCAAAATAAAATAGGGTGATAGCTTCTTAAAGCTTTCTGGGAAGTTCGGTCAACTCAGTGCCAATGATTGTTTCGTGCTCCTGGTGGAAATCTGCCCGACGCACCGAAAGTAATGGTGCAATCCCGTGTCCAGGTTTAACCTCCTCCGCCTGGGAGGCAGGAAGTGAAAAAAGAGCACAAAGACTTAATGGGGAAGTATTTCCTCCTGCAGATACATACCTGTAGGAGAGCTTGCTTTTTCATTTTTGCTGCCCAATCGCATTTTGGTCAGGCAGAAAATAGCCAAAGCCCCCGGTGCCAGGAGTTGTGTCAGTCAGTTTTTCAGCCGCCAATAGACCAGCTCTTCAAATTACACAAAGCTGAGGCCGTTAGTTAAGGGGAGTTAATTTAACGCTGTCTAATTCCAAAAGGGGAAAAAAAAAAAAAGGAGCTGATACCTGATGTGGGTGTCCTGGATTCAGCCCACAGCCAGGCAGGGCTGTCCTGACGTGTCGGGCAGGCTCTGCTATTAATTTCTCCCTCTCACAGGGGCATTTCGTTGACAGTGTTGAAATCTCTGCCTTGCCCTTCTCCTTCTCTGGAGTTTGTGATGGGAGTTCTGCCTGCCCAGCTGTACAGAAAGGAGCATCCAAAATTTTTATTATTATTATTTATTTATTTCCTGCAAATCGCTGGCAGTGCTGGTTGGGTTGAATTGCCAGCCCAAACCTGCCATTCTTTGCTGGCTGTCAATCATTCTGGCAGCTTTTAGCAGCTGTAAGTGAGCATCCGTTGTTAATTACTTTTTCATCAATTTCCAAGGAGGATGGCAAAGATCCTAACTAAGTTAATTGCATGATAGATTAGGGCGAGCTCTGAACCACGCAGAGTATTTCACTGCTGACACCACTGGGAGCATTAGCTTTTTTTTTTTAAATGAAATAAGTTCAACTTCAATACAATCTAAATGTTCTTTAAAAAGCAACAACAATATTACCTACCCAGACAAAGCAGGACTTTCCCAGTGGAAGCTGATGTTCCAGTCTGAGCGTACTATTGCAGTGCTCCTTTCATAACGCGGGAGAGGTTTTGTTATCTCTTGAAAGGCACCAGCTGAAATCTGCTCGAAACAATACTTGGTTGTTGTCGTTATCAGTTAATTGTTATCATTTTAACATCCCATTGCAGCATAGGCTAAGCAAGAAACGTGGAAATACAGATCTGCATCAGGCTTTCTGTACTCTCGGTGGCCTCGATACAAGCTTGCAGCAGCTTTCATCAGCTGATGAATCTGGAGAGTGTTTACGAGCCTGCGATACAAATATTGTCCTGAAACCATTGTCTGTGTTGTAACTGGTGCCTGCAGGTCAGGGTTGGGAAACGTAGCCTGCAATTGTCACCCCTCTTTTCTCTTCTCCCTCCCACTGTGCTCCAGAATTAGAATTTCCCCGTTACGCTCAGGATACCCAGAATGAAAGAGGCACGGCGAGCCGAGGGGTCGTGCTGCCGCCGGGATGCGAGCGGCTTCCCTTTGGGCTTTGCTTATTGACCTCGCGCCAGTTACTCGGGAACAAAAAGGCAGCATTATTTTCAGGCTTACTGGAGAGCACACGAAGGGCTGGAAATGCTCAGGCTCCGCGCGCTAAGTGCGTGACATGATATCTAGGCTTTCTAGCTATACGGTGCTAGAAAGCGCGATGCAAATGGGGAATTCAAGCACCACTTGAGAACTCAAGGAGTGAGAAGTAAATGGGAACAGCTTCAGACATATATGCTCACGAGCCTCGTCTTACAATGGCCCCGTTTGTGAGCCCGTGCCCCTGCCCTCCTTGACATATCTGAGTGCTGCCGTAACTGCAGAGGAATGCTGAAGGACCGGCGAGGAAAGAGAGCCAAGAGGAAGATCTGCTGACAAAGGGAGCTGAACCCGGGGCGAGGGCAACAGCAGAAGTTAGGGGAGTGGAAAAGCAATAGTTAAACACATCTGTGGGGAGCCAGGTCACAAAGCAAACACCTATGGGAGACAGCATTTTCCGGGGGGGTTGTAGTTAGGTATTACTCTCTGGCAGCTGTGCTTTGTGTCAGATTCTAGCTGGGCGGATGGGCTCTGATGCTGATCTGAAATATAGGTAAGGGAGCTGGGGAACGACACGGGGAGTGCATGTTGTACAGCAGGCTCCTGAGACCCATGGGCTGCAGGTTTCAACCAGGATTTAGCCTGGGATGATTCTGAGATACAAAGCAGATTTTTACTCTCCCACGTGCTTCCCCTTTCCCATTGTGTCTAAGGGGCAAAAAGCCGTATCCCCCTCTTAACAGATGCCCTAGCCCAAATTCTCAGTAGATCCTATGTGATGGGACTGGATGGCTTAGCACAGGGCTCAGCTTGGATGTGCCACTTTTATTGTACGCCTTCAGCTCTCTGTGGACCTCCAAAACGAGAGGGATTGCTGAAGCACCTTTATAATATTGCTCTTTGTAGATTGCTTTGTTTGTTGCATTTCAAGCACCACCTGCATCCCCCTGGCTGCCTGTTCAAAGTTAGAACAAAGCACTTTTGTTGCTCTTGGCATTTAAAGCTTCTATCACTATAAATTAAGCACAACAACACGATCTAGGTTTATCAGCAGCCCTTAAAATCTCCTCTTATATCGCACCAAACGAGTGCTAATTAGTTTTTAAGGCTCACCGCGAAGCAGGCTGCTGAACAGCACCTCCAGATTCATCTGATGTGACCCAGCTTCAGACACGGGGGTAGGGCATCGGGAGCAGACCCAGCCTTGTGAGGACAATGTGATTCGGTGTATTTTAAGGCACAGCATACACAGAGAGAATTTCTCTAGCTCTCTATTGGATTTATGTAACTGAACTAAGACCTGGCCTGTAACGGCAGAAATGCCCTTGTGCATTTATCTATTTTATTGAGGCCAGGCGAGCTCAAGGAGAGAAGGGGACTTGTCCTTTCTATCTGGCTTTCTGGGCATAGATTCTGCCTGTTGGTGTCTGGAGATAACCCGCTACCTCTGCTGATCTTCCCAGTATTTGGCAAGGAAAGCCGAAGAGTCCGAGCATCTCTGTGCTGCTGGTTCCTGTAAGTGCATATAATGACCAGAATAACAAGGAAAATGATAAAATAGGCTTATGTTTATTGTCTAGCTACAACCTGGGAGTCTTGCACGCCACTTATCAGCTTTCTAGCATTACACATCACTGTCTGTCACTACGTATTAGGGTTATGACCGGCTGGTGCCTACACCTCCCAAAGGTCAGGTGTATGGAGGCTGCTGCTGGCTTTTCAGCCTTGCTGCTAACAAGGAGCTCTTTAATCTGCTGTGCCTTGCCACGCCGCCCCTTTCTCGTACAATGCGGTTCCTGCTGCCTCGGGCACTATCTGCGAGGCCCGTCTGATTATTCTTGCTTTTACCAGCATCCCAGTAAATACTGCTCGAAGACAAGGCACATATATCGATGTGCCGGTTTACAGCACGCCACAAAGCTCTTTATGGCTGGGTGACACAAAGTCCAGGACCGTGACCTTTGGAAAGCTCTCACTCTCCCCTAAGGAATTTCATCAGTAAATCACTGCCTCTTTTCTTGCTGATAATTGTGGTTGAGCAGTGGGGAGCTTGTCCCCTACCTTATTTGCCTTTTTTTTTTATAGCGTGCTATACAGGGAAGCATCAAAAGAAGGGGCTAAAAGAGAAGGGGATGTTACTTGATATATGTCCCTAAAGTTCAATTAAAAAATAAAATCTTGAAATCAGAGGCTTCCATTTCCTTCAAAATACTTGGAGCAGCTGTCTCGCTGTTTTAAGCTTGATTTGTGAAAATCACAATTCATGCCAGCTACGAGATTCCCTTTATGCCTTGCATACTTTCCATGTTTTAGCCATGCTTTGCTAAAAATGCACCTTCTGAAGACAAGGAGGGGAATGAGAACTTTGCCTCTCCACAACAAAACTTAGTTTTTAGTGTTCTTGTGTAGGAGCAAATTGAAAACACTGAATGCTTGCTGGAAGCCAGTTTCTGTCCCTCCTAGAGGTAAGACTCTGCTCTGCTGTCACAATATCTAACTAGATATAGCTCAAAGCAAACGCTTGTCTTGCCTACAAGTGCTCTCACTCATGACCTGTTTCTAAGAATGCTCCTCTTGTTAAAAAAAAAAAAAAGCTAGATCGGTCTGCAAACAAGTTTTACAGCTAAATCCCAGGGAAGAGATGGCTGGAGATACTTGTTCTTGTTTACATTTTGAAGGCTGCAACTGCGTCAGTTCTTGAATGAATCTTCTTTAACAATGATGGCTTGAAGAGATAAGTGCCTTCTTTATAACCCATGGTTTATACAAGTAAACAAGAAGCTGGTCGTGACCAGTATGGGAACAGGACCCGTCCTGTCGCAACAAAAGCAAGTCCCATCTAGCTCTGCAGTTCTTGGGCTCTAGGAACAGCTTGCCCAAAAGGGAGGCTGGGCAGACACAGGGAGTTTGTGTGTCTCTTTGCTCCCACCCACCCAAGGAGCAAGGGCTCTGAGCAGCTTCTGGTGCTGATATTTACTGTAACTAAAAAGAAAAGGATCTTTTGTTATGTCCACATTACACGAAAACCATTGCAGGGCTGTGATGCTGCGAGTGGGAAAGCTGCGATGTGTGCAGGAAATTCATTCTAGCTGATTGCAGTTTGCACCACTTAATATTTGTATATTTTTGTTGTATCTGTCTTTTCAAGTAAGAGCTGGAGGCAGATGAGGATAGCCAGTTCTGTCTGTCTGTGCAAACCTGCGTGTCCGTGGGAGGCAGGCGATGGCCCAGGCAAGCAGCACGCCAGGTACCGAGGGCTTTGTGCAGCATGTTTTGCTCCTTCAGCCCCAGGTGCCTTTCACCAGGCTGTGGACATGAGCTAGCACCCGTTTTTACAGAGCAGGAGACCTTTTATTCTGCACAAGCTCCCTGAGTTAGACCCCAGCTGTTTTGATTTCCAGCATCTGTCCAGCAGAAGATGGAGCGGGTGTTTAGCACCCAAAGACCTCGGGGCTCCAGCCTGCACCCCTTCCCAATTCAGCAGGAGCTGGGAGAACTCGGGAGCCTTGTTTTCACCTCCCAGGGCTCAAGTATCTGGCATCAGTGGAACAGGAGGTGGGGAGCATTGTGGAGGAGAGCTTGCTCTTTGCTCGATGCTCACATGGCTGCTGCTCCACCCCTTCCCCTTTGTTCCGCGGCACATAAGAGGGCTTTTCTGGTTCTCAGCTCCAGCCCCGGCTCGGAGGCCTCTGCTTTTCCTGGGAGGTGCAGAGTCCTGCCGTGGTATTTATAGGCAGGAAGAAAGGCAGGCCTGTGCAGTCAGACAAAGCTGGCATTGTGCTGTGTGCTCAAACAGAGGCTTCGTGCACTAAACATCCCCGGGGCAGCGCTTGCTCGAAAACCCCAGGGTGAGCGGAGTGAGTGCCACTTACGTGAGGATGCTTTGTCTGCAGGGGAAGGAGAAGGCAGCCCCAAATCAGAGCTCAGTGCAACCTACAACCTGACAGAGCTGGCATCTAAGGCATCTAAAGAGTGCCTTAAGAACACAAAGGAGGGTGGGATAAGAAGGGAATTGCACTGAAGCAGTGAAGGCAAGAGGGTGCTGCTCTGCTCCCACTGCTGGAGGCTCTGGGCAAGGGTTGGCAGGGGGTCCCGAGGCCCCTTCATGCACTGAGCTGAAAGGGATTTTTTCATTTTCCCAGCTTCCTGCCTGGGTGATTGCCCAACTTATCTTGCTTAAAAATACCTTCTGGGTAATCTTCTGTAGGACTCTCTTGTAATTGGCATAGATTAGCTGTCAGAGGGCTTTCATCTCAAAGAACCAGGCAGCTTCACCAGTTTTCACCCATTAGTGCAAACTGTACAATCTTAATATATCCTGCTTTGGAGCAACAAATCAAACTTTCCTAGCAGAGGCTACTGGAGAGGAAGCAATGCACCACAGCACCTTCCATGCTCCTTTATGTTTGTTTGCATCGTAACATTTGTTGGATATGTGAAACTTTGAAGCTTTTTCTGGAAGCTCAGGTTTTCATGTCTCTATAATGTCATTTTTCTTCTTTGTAATAAATAATACCACTGAAAACTTCCAATATTGTGGGTTTTTTTCCTTTTTTTTTTTTTAATAAATGTTTGTTCTTTTTTTTTGGATGGGGATATGACAGAGTTTCATATACTTCTGATAGCAGTCAGAATTTTCATGCCACAGTTGGTTCAGAAAGCATTGTGGGGTATCAACCATCCAGTAAAACTGTGACCCTCTGCATCATGTTCTGGACCACCATTCCCTAAAATGTTGCTCATCATCCAAACTTCGATCATCTGCCCCGAAGGGATGCCTCCTGCAGCAGCAGCCCGGGACAGTAAGTGGGATGGGAGTGACACCTTGTGGTGCCCGGCATAATCTCACGAAATGACAGGCAGCTGCAGGATGGATGCTGAACCAGTCTGCATGCTATCCTGATGTGGTTGTCGCCAAAATTTCATTGCTTGTTTGCTCCTGTGAGGTCGAAGAACTTGGTGGAGTTTTTCCAGTAAAGAAGTAGTTTTCAAGGAAAAAAAAAAAAAAAAAAAAAAAAAAAGACAGAGTGAGAAAACCAAGTTTTTGGCTTGGAAGGTGCCAGGTGCCACTCCAGAGCTGAAGAGCTGGTTCTTTGCATGTGGTAGCACCTCACAGCAGTGAAATGGCGAGGCGCACACTATTAAACATCAAAAAGAATCCAATCTTCCTGAGAAGCTGTCTCCGAGCTGCATTTTTTATTGAAGATCGGGAATCAGTACAGTGGAAGTATTTGACATTTTAATTGCCTTGGTTGTGAATAATTTTGAATATGTACACCACCAAAAATAATGGTGGCTGCCTTATTTTTTCATTAGAGATTATTTCCTCATTCTCTAATACAATTTCAGTAAGGAAATTTATTTCTGATTAAGAGGGAGAGTGAAAAATAGAATCTCATTATCTGTTGTGATGATAGGAGAAGGGCTTTACGTTGAATGAGGAAAGAAAAAGCCCTACCATCACATTTAATTTTAGTTTGCAACCTGTCAAAAATCTCCTGCTTCATGAAAAATTCTGAATCGGAAAACATAACGAAGAGGGCAAGTGGGGAGATAATATTTGAAAATCTAATTCAAAGCATATGCTGCCCTCAGATAACGCAGCAAGAGGTAATCTGGTTCTCCAGGTAAATATCCCTTCAAGAGACTCAGAGCTGAACAGTGATTAAGATGAACAGAGCATGTAATTTCATGAATTATCTACATTCCCACTTCAGATTCAGTAGGGAGAATGCTTTATCTCATCCCACAACGAAAAGGGAGACAAGTGGTCTGAGCTGCTCTCCGAGGGATCCTTCATTATTTCCAATGTTGATTTTGTTTTTAAACAAATTTCGACTCTCAGTAACGGCGTTGGCTTGAAGGCTTCTGAATTTTGGCAGAGCCCTGAAAGTATGGTTGGTAACAGTGCGAGCATACCCACATGAATGTGTGTTTTAGCTTATGAGCCTGCATTTTCATGTGGTTAGAGCATCTGCCCACCAGGACAAGAGGTCAATCAAACACGGTGAACACAAGTAAGTCACTGAGGAGTTGCTAGAACCAACTTTTTATCCAGCACATAATGGGAATAACATCAAATCCCTGTAAATGAAATGCATCAAATTAAACTGCAAACAAAACAAAACAAAAAAAAAAAAAAAAAAAAAAAAAAGTGCATTTGGAAGAAAAAATATCTTTTCTGAGTGTGCTTTGCTGTGGAAAATGTGCTTTTTCTAAGCAAAAGGGGAGTTGCTCACTGCCCAGTCTTTATAATGACTGCTAGCTACTCAACACCAACACGAAGCAGAAACCACCCAGTGAAGTTTAGGGTCCAGTTCTAATACTGATGAGGACAGCAGTTAGAGCTGAACGAGAATGCAAAAGCTGATGTGGATGCAGGGCATCCCTAGAAGGAGGACTAATGAACAGGTGAGGGATTAACACCTCTCCCCAGGTAAACTCCAGCGACTGTCAGGAGGCTGCAGTAATGTAGGGCTTGTAGTTCTTGTGGCATGTGGGGTGGTTCAATTATGCAGTATACAGTACAATTAACTGCCTGCAATTAGAATGAGTGCCTTAATTACTGTGTTTACATCTTGCAACCTCTCTGCTCTGATCAAACAAAGCCTTCTCTGCATATAAAGCTGGGCATAAACATTTTGCTTTTCACTCTTGTTTCCCCACCATATGCTAATTTAAAGAGCCAAGATTGAGTTTCAGCAGATGATTAGCTCCAATAACATAAAGGAGCAAAGGGAGCAGTTTTTACAGTTATTTTGGTCTGGATTTTTTGCCTTTATGCTTAATAGATATGGATGTTTACTAATCACTTCACATGCATTCATAATGAGTCCTCCCATTTGTAAGCAGACATAAAATGGACTTTAAAGCCTCTTAAAAGATGTTTTGTCTGGAGTTGCCTCTTTTCCCTAGGCACTTTGGTTAAACAAGTCTTTGTCTGCTGTTGCAGGCAGGAGAGGATATTTTCCCCCTGTCCCAAGCGACTGCTGTGTAAGGTTTGATCCTGGGGTGTTAGAGAAGTTAACAACATATTTTCAGCTCTTTCATGATATCAGGTTAGGTTTTTGAAAGTCCTGAACTCCTACACTCTGTAAATTTGGCCAATTGGCTTGCATCGTAACTTCACCACCGAAACATGTACTGTTTCCAATGTGAGATGCTGAGATATCTGTACATCCACTGAAAGGACCCGAGTGCCCTATGTTGCTGCATTGTAAAATGAATTGCTTATGTTGACTTCACCTATGAGCTCGCAAAATAAATCCAAAGCAACTGATAAAGCAGTCTGGGAGATCACAATACCTCTCCACTGCAAACACAGTAATGGAAAGGGCCACACTGGAGTTCAACATGCAGGTGATGACTCCTAAAACAGATGCATAATTTCTCCAGAAGCTGTCAGGTCTGGCAATTCTTTGAACTCATTCACTTAAATCTGCAGTATTTCCTGATAACAGATCCGTACCCCATCAGTCTGCAGATGTTTTTTATAAGAGCCTCTAAAGATGCTTCCATTTTCCATTAAATTCTGCTGCCTACAGGTGAGGAAATGAGGAACAGACCCAAAAGAAGGCCGAGCTAGGTGGTGTCTTGCTGGGTTGCAAACCTGAGGCTTGTAATCCTCACCACCAGGTGTCAGCAACTATTAATAATGCTAAAGCTGGAGGGGCTGGCCCTTGGTAGGGTGCTTAGCACCCAGACCATCTCCTACCTGCACAACCAGAAAGCCCAAGGTCTTGCAAAGTCCATGGAGAACAGTGAGTTTTAAATGGGTCTTCAGGTGCTATTCTCTTGTCTGGTATGGAGCACTACCTTTCTCTTTCTGACCCCAAAATTGCACCCTTAGGGATGGCTTTGGCCATAGGAGCGCTGTTTGCTTAAAAAAAAATCACCCATCTGTTGTTTCTTTTCAAAAGGAAGCATATTTTTAAATGGCTATAATAAAATAAGGTAGTTCTTGGTCTTCTTCCTGTCCTCCATAAGCCTCTGAAGGATTTTGTTGAGCACATGCAGGGAAGAAGGGAGAAGTTGGCCTTTGCCAACCAGTTCACCCGTGAACATGCTGAAGTGCTAAGCTAACATACTGGGGTCATTTATCTTAGTAAAAAGAATGAAGCCTCCTATTTTAGCTTTCGTAGCTGCTTGGCCCCTCTCATTTATAAGAAGTGCTGATTCTTTGCTACTTGTAATTAACTCATTTTCTCTCTTCAACTTTCTCATGTGAACTTTTTGGAAAGTAACAGAAAAGTTGTGTGGTTGAGTTCAAGTCTGTGTTTGAATAAGAACTCTCATGCTTTTTTTTTTTTTTTTTTTTTTTTTTTTTTAATAACCACAATTTTTTTTTTTTTTTTTTTTTTTTTTTTTTTCCTGATTCCCCCTACTTTTGTGATAGAATATGCTCCAAAACGTTTTAGTGCTATGGATATCGCTGTTCTGAGAAGCAGGAAGCCAATAACTGCAAATCACTCTGTGTTATTGGCTGTGCTTTGACCTGGAGAGCAGATCTGTGAGCTGCTATTGAAAAGCAGTGGAGAAGAGGCAGGCTCCAAGCCCAGCTCCCTCCCCTTGGCCTTGTGTTAACGACACGGGGATGGGTGGGCCAGCAGAGAGTGCAATCATCATCAGAAATGGTCTGTTCTTTGCTAAGAGGTTCTGCTCCAAGCATGAAATCACTTAAAGCTCAGGGGTATTTATGTCTAGGATTATTTTCAGGTTTGTGTCTGCTGTAGTTTTTAATTTAGTTTTTTTTTTTTTTTTTTAATATTGCTTCTCTGTGTTCATTATTGTAAAAGCTCCACTGGCAACCGTGGTCCCTCTTGCAGTTCTTTTATCTTCAGCAGATAAATATAAATATGTGAGAGGCTGATACAGCAGCAGTTTTGCAGTATTTCAGGGTTTTGGGAAGGAGAGGGAGAGCAGCCTGTGTAAAACACGTTTTATGGTCAGGGTGTTAGGAACTAAATATTGGTACTGTTCCCACCAAAATGCAACAGGTGACAACCTGTGTCCCTTGACATACCAAACCTAGCTTCATGCTTTCTGCCTGTCCTTTGTCATCTTACCAAAAAAAAACCCACAAAACTCTTATTGGGCTGTGTCTTCCTAGAAGGCACCTGGCCTTGATTCTTAAGATTTCCCATGGGGGAATTCTGATATCCTTAGGTAAGCTGCTCCTGTGCTTTAATTTCTCTTGTGATAACTGCTGCAATGCTTTTACGCCTGCAGACCACCCTCAGATTAAAGCAAGATGAAGAACAATCTGTTTCCTGGTGTCTTTTGTGTGCCATCCCTCTGGTCTGGGCAATGGGAGCTACCACTGGGCAAATATTTACTTTACAAATTGGGTTAAACAGGATGGAGAGACCGAAGTATTTTGTGCTCTAATTGGAGTAAATTATCAGATTATGCAAGTAAACCTGTGTGGGAGAGGTGACTTTATCTGTTTGCCTTATCTTAATGCACGCTCAAAAATAGGAAGGCAATGATAAGGATGGCTCATGAAGGGAGGGAAAAGGCTGAAGGGGCAGAAGTCAGAGGGCAAAGGGATGAAAGTGAAGCCATTTACAAGTGAATGTCCCAAACCTCAAGGATTTAACTCTGTGCTCTGCTGGTGGTGGTAGAGGGGGCTCAGAGCTGCATATTTCAGGGTAGGTGGAGCTGAATGCTTGAGGTCACCTACCCCTGAGGGGTATGAGGCTCTGTGCTCCAAAATAGTTAAAATTATCTTCAAATCAAGTTCTTTTTTAAGGGTATTTCATGTCTGGCAAGTTAATTGACGTGGTCTAATAATTCTGAAAATACAAGCCTGGGTTTCCTTTCCTGTAATAGCATCAAAGGCAACAGAAAATGTGTTACCTTTCCTGTGCTGTTCTCTTTGGTGATGTTATCTGCTCCAAAGATACTTTTATTTCACTGGATATTAATGAGTCTTGAGAGGAAATGCAAAAATAGGAGCTGGCGGAGAGACGTGTGAGCTGATTGCAGGAGCTGCATTATTTGATCGGCTAGTACGGCGTGCATCCTTTCTGCTTTGCTGGTAAAGGACAAGTATTTTGGGCAAATGCAGAGTGTGGCTAGGTAGTAAAATTAGAACGAAGCTGTTCTTGTTATTCTCTTTAGATAAAGGTCTGTGATTCCTGCAGCAGCTGCGTGGTCTTTATGCTTACGTGGGGCCAGTTTGGGGGGATTTGGATGGGATGAGGGTCTCTGCCTATGTCCTGCTGGATGTGTCCCTTGCTGAGTGCTGATGGAGAGAAGGGATGGAGCTGAAGGCGAAATATTTTTAAGCCATAGGTTCCCTCTTCATGTATTTTTCACACCAGACAGGTGTTTACCAGATGTGCGCTGTTTCCCTTCCTCGCTCCTCTCCCCATCAAATTTTGGGGAATGTTTTAGCAGCTAATTACTATTTTTTTTCCCCGATTCACGTGGAATATCACATTGCTTTTGGAGTAAACTGGCATGGAGCTGCAGCTGTATTTACCTTTGCTGACTGCTTACGGTAATCCTTCACCTAGCTGTAGGTGGAACTGGGCTAAACATGGGGCTGCTGCTTCGCAGAGCTCCAAGGGCTGCATCGTTGGCAGCCTAGAAATGTCTTTGGCACGTCGTGATGGCAAGCAGGCTCTGTGGGTTTCAGATGTCTCTGGTGAGACAGTCTGAGCTGTAATGCACACACAACTGCCAGCCTCAATGAGCGCTTTTGTCACAAAATCTAGTGTGCAGCTGAAGAGAGAACAAGAAGTAGCAGTCTGTTGAAATGGAGGTGGCTACGAAAGGTGCCAACCTCTTTAGGGAAGACCAAACTGCTGGATGCATCTTTCCAGCCAGATGTCTGTGCTTCCCTTTGTTCTGCTCCAGTACAAGCCTTGGTGGCTCTGTCTTCCCCTCTCCTCCTTTTTTTCCTTTTCCTTTTGCAGCCGCAGCATGCTCTGCTGCAAAAGAGAATCATCTCAGCAAGAGAAATCAAACGTTTCTCCTGCTACAAGGCTGGCTCTCTCCCTGAAGCTGTTAAGCTCTGGCTTGCAGTGTTAACTTGCAGTGTTGGGATAAGAAACAAAGGACTCCTCCACCTGGGCTGCAGCCAAGGCAGTCCCTCCTCTTACTGGTGCCACACCTGCCCCCTGGCACTGGTCGGTGCCTTCTGTGTGTCCCAGTGACTCCCAGTACTGGCCAGTTCTCCGGGGACCTGCTGCCTTTCAGCTGGCCATTTGGTCCCCTTGGCTTCTTTTCTGCAGGCTGAAAATACACAATTAACTTGGGTGCTGCTTCCACACTGTGTTTGTGCCCTACTGAGAGATACAGGTACTACTTCAGGGCACTTCTACAGGAAAAAATAAATAAACAAAATCTGTCTCCGAAATAACTCCCATTAAACTTTGAACTAGAAATAGATATGGCTGGGTGGAGCCCAATGAGCTCTTCCCCCTCATAGGAGCTTTTGAATATTTGAGGATCATAAAAGAAGTGGACTCCTTGAACACAGAAGTTATGTTGTAACCAATGCTTTCATATCATCACCATCCGCAGGTTAATCCTCCTCTCCCAACGCACACCTCCTCCTGCAAGCTGTTCGTTTATACCGGTTGCCTCTTTGCTAATAAGCTTTGAAAAGCAAGTTCGTTAGTGTGCTGGCTGCCAGGCTGTGCTTTAATGAGCCTTTCTCAATGCCTCCTATCTTATCTTGAGCATGATAAGTACAAAACGTTCCTGTGACATTGCTATAAATCACATTTTATTGATGCATCTCAATACGGACTGGCTGCTGCAGTTTGGTGGTGTCTGTTTGCCTTGGAAGCGGCAGTGCTGTACAAATACAGCTCCGTGAGGCTCTCTGGTGACACGGGGAGAGATTTTTCTTGAGGTACTCAGGAGGCTTTAGCATGCACTTGGAGGAGGAGGACGTTGCCAGCTGCCTTCCACATCAATCGTTTCTTGAAGCATGCAAGGTTATTGTTAATTCCGGGCATTAATTTTGTGTGAAGTGAGGACTTCCTCCCCTCATCCTGGACTAAGCAAAAACTCCTGGGCTGCCTACAACAGGTAGGCCGGTGATTCAGCCTGCCCGTGGCTAAGTGAGGCATTTCTGCTCTGCTTTGCTGGCACGTGAAAGCATTTACAATGAAGGCAGAAACCAAGGAAGTTCACATAATGAATAAACTATGCTGCACAAAGCCAGAGGTTAATGTGAACTCTGCTCAGCGTGAGGAACCTACAGGCATAGGCAACCCGTGCTGGGGCTGTTTGTTCCCCTTGGGGTCTCTCCAGCAGCCCTGGGACTGCTGGGGCTCACGGCGGAGCATCCTCCCAGGGCTGTGCCTCCCACCCTGCTGTGGGCAGGGAGGTGGAAACTGCCTGCAGAAAAACCTGATTTAGCTGCTTTTTCCAGAGTAAATATTCTTTTTCTGCCAGTGTTCAGGGACAAGAGGGCTAAGCTCTAATTAATCCTGTAAGCAAGATTTGAAATACCTCTGTGTCTTCTGCATCTGCAAAGGACAAACACTTTGTGCTTCCTACATCCCCACCCAGGATGGGGAAACAAGCCATGGCTTTGAACCCCTGGTGATGGATGATGCCCAGCAATAGTTCCCCATTGCTGTGGGCAGCATCTGCTGGAGAAACAGCTATGTGCGTGCCACCGAGGTGTCCCAAGCTGGGCGTGAGTGGGTTTGCTTTCAGCAGCATCAGTCCCGGCTGTTCTGGAGGTTTTTTGTTTCAGTGCTTTCAGCTGATGCACGGTGTTATTCACAGTGCTGTTTGTCTACCTGAAAAACAGGCCAGCCGGTCTTTCAGCCCTTCCCCAGCAGGGTTTTTATTTCCAGTTGATGCAAATTTTTAATGGCTGTCAGGAAGTTGAATTTGGGGAAGTTTATTGTTTTAGGATTTAAACAGTAAATCGCCGCAGTGTTCAGCATAGCTGTGAACATTTGCCTGTGCTTGCAGGTGAGAGTGTCTTTGAAGTCACGCTTGAACACTAACATAAAAAAAAAGGTATAAAAACTGCCTATAGGTTCACATTTTGATGCTTCTGCTGTGTTTGAGATGGAAAATATTTTTTAAAACTTTTCTGTTTTCTTTGTGCCTTGGTCAAATACAGATTCTGCATGGTAGTTATCTGTAACTGTGGTGCCAAGTGGCTTGAAAACAATACTACTAATACCTTTGTGAGCCTCATGGAGTCTTCTGAGGCATTTGAGAGTTGCATGATGCCTCCTGTTGCTTCCAGTGTTTGCTGGAAAAGGTAAGCCCGTGCCTGGGTTCAGAAGCCAGCCCTTCCACCACCCCTGCAAACGATGCAGCTGCAAGTTGCATCATCTGCAGCACATCCAATATCCATGTGTCTCTAACAATCCTTTTTCCAGAGCTGCTTCCACCTGGAAAGTTCCACATTTATTTTTTTCATCCATGTTCTTGCTTTTTTTTTTTTTTTTTTGCTTTTGGTGCAGGTAAACAAGGAAACGCATCGGTCTGTTATAACCGCGCGCACGGCTGTTTGTACACCGCAGACAGGTGTTTGCTCAACTGTGTTGTGCAATAAATGATGTGCGTGACAATAGGCTACAGAAACGGTGCTCTGAGTTGAGTGTTGACAATTTGTTTTAAGAGAACGTTTCCCTCTTCTCTGAAATATGTCTGGCTATGCTGTATCTGCCTATTTCCTGCTCACGGATGAGGACAGACCCTGCAGCTTACTGAATGAGGCACGTTTGGAACAGAAAGCAAGATGGGAACAAACCAGGGAATTTTGTTTTTCTGCTTCCTGACCAGCCCAGAGTCTGATTTTTTTCTGGTCCAACAACATGTAATCAACAGAGACAGCAACTTTAAATATCTGCTTCAATGGAGCTGTAATTGTGCAGGTGCTCAGCAGAGCTAATTCTGCAGCTTGCAGGGTAGAAGAGGGAAGCTGCTACCCTCTCCTAAGGAAAAACCATGAAACCTGGGTATAACAATATGTAACTGGGTACAACGTGGTGCCTTATGCAAGGACAGAGGAATTTGCAGTGGGGCATTGCCAGGTTTATGGTTTACTGTGTCTGCGTGTGCTTCCTCCTGCAGGAGAGGCGCAGCTTCTGTACTGGGCTTTGTTGTGAGAACTGATGTCTATTAACCCAAGGAAATGCTGTCGACTCATGGCCTGGAACCTCAGCAGCCACAGAGCATTTTGAAGAACACGCATCCCACAGAGGTGTTTGCATGTGTGTCCTCTTGCAAATCCAATCTGTAAACGTCCTACAATTCAGGGCACCAGGCCTACTCCCAGTTCTCCCACTGGTTTGATATATAACTTCTGGCAGAGCTGAGGTGACTTGTTTCTTTGTGTCTTGCCCCAGATTTTTGCATATTTATTCCCTGACTTAAGGTAGACCCTCCTAGATTGTCCTGATAACGTGCCCGGCACGGTGGGGCCTGGATCTCAGGAGGCCCTCTGGAGAGGTAAAGCCGTACAAATAGCAACTCGAATCAACGATACTGCTAACTGCTGCTGTTTGAGCAGTTCTGAGTGGATTCAATGGTATTAGCTACACATCAGTAAAATTATTTTTGAGGGGAAAAAAAAAAAAGTGAATTGGGAAATCATAATCTGCAGTTCTTGAAGGAAACGGCCTCTCAATCCTGTGTTTCTCTTTATTTTCCCAGAAAAGTTCACCAGCTTTGCCCTAACCTTGTCGCCCCCCTTTACCCCCCACGATGGGGTAGTCCAGGGGATGGCGTGTGTCGCTGATCCCCACCTCCCCCGAAAATTAGGAGCTCTTGTTCCTGCTAAATAAATAAATAAAGCCTGAGCGAGCAGACAGAATGTACGAAACCCTGTTTTACCTCCCCGAGCTGAAGTTAAAAATTATTCAATGTAAAATTCCTGGCCTGTGAAACAGAGGCTCCGTACTGTACCAGGCAAAGATTTTCACCAGCATTCTCTTGCTTAGCCAAGGCGGAGATAACAGGCACTGCAAAGCACTGGGAATAAATCTGCTCCTCCGAGAGTCCGCCGGGGTGTTCATCTCTCACCTTGTTTTTCCTTTGCTTAATAAGGTACTGTGTGAGCTTAGAGTTGAGATTTGACTTGCCTTTTTTTTTTTTCCTTAATGTGACCCAGGCTGAATGAAGTTTGATGTTTTGAGGGATTGCTTTTTTTTTTTTTTTTTTTTCATTTAAATGACAAGAACAACAGGAGAGAGCAAGTAAGTGGTAGACTTTATCAAGTTTTCTCAAGGGGTTGTTATAATTGTGGTTTGCAGTCTTCTGAGGGAGTTCTGAAAGTGGGTTAGGAACAAAAGGGTAAAAATTACTGAACTTTCAGGCACTGGGGTCGACCGAAATGACGCTGAATGGCAGCAGTGCCTCCGGTCCAAGGTGACTTCTGGAGGCTGTGATTAGTAGCGGGGTGATTCTTGTTGCTGACCTTTGTGTGTTAAAAGATCCAGCCGCAAGTTACTTCCTAGCGTTCTGATCACTTCTGAAAATGCTCAGACACGGTCGCTTGAGAAACAGGAGAGAAATTGCCAGTGCGATAAAAAAGGTTATTTGCTTTTATTTTTTTTATACATGGGGATCTGCAGTGATTGCCTGTAGCCACATCTGGGCTATTTACTTGGTGAGGTGAACTTCCAGTGCTGGCTTATTGGTGCAGTCATCGGCCACCCTCTGAAACCTGCCTCCTTGCCAGGGGATCCGGGACCTGTTGTACCTGTGCTCGCAGCAAAGTGGGGACGTTTCCACTGCTGGGCAGTTCTGGTGCAAAGAGATACGCAGAGAATCTTTCGGCAAAGTACCTCTAATATTGAACCTGTGTGTGATGAATGCTCAGCAAAGAACAAGGCTGCATGGAGGGGTGCTGTTTCTAGACGAATAGTAAAATGCATGCAAAGGTTAAGCTGTAGGAGTATTTCCAGCCTGCTGTCTGAAAACTAAGTAACTAGGTACACTTCTCATATTTTTTGGAAGCTTTCATATGTCTATGAATGTCTGATATCCATAGGGGAAGGAAATTATTTTTTATAGAAAGAAAATCCTAGCAAAACTAGATGCTGTGAGTTGCAAATTCAGATTAATACTATAGCAGAGTGCAGGAGGCAAATGTGTGATTGGGCTTCAAATGAGACTACTGAAAGGAACATAGCAAGAATAATTTGCAGCCTCTGCTGACATGGTGCCAAGCATTCAGGGCGACTTGAAAAAACAAAGGAAGCCCTAAGGTCACCTCCAGGCGGCCTGGAGAATGCTGCAGGAGCAGCTGCCACCTATTTCAGCGCGGAATCTTCAGGCAACCAAGTGTCTGTCCCCTCCCTTTTGGGATCTGTGCACACTTGTAAAAAATTGTATGGACTTTTCTGAGACTTACTGAATAGGCTGATAGCACCCTTCTTATTGTGGTGCCTTTTACTTAACGCTGGCAGGGAAGCTTCCTTTTGTTCCATGACAGGGCACAGTGGAAGCAAATCACAGCATCAACAGGGCCAGGGTTTCTGATTTTTTTTCCATTTGCTTATTGCTAGTGATTGCAGGCATTTATTCTGAAAAAGACACGTAAACAATGTGCAGGACTTGCAGGATTTTCTTCATTTTCATTCTTTCCAAATGCTCCTGTCCTTCTGGCTCTGTGCTGCTTCTTCCTAATTCCTAGCATCATTGGTAGGCAGGCTGTGCAACAAGCTGCCCTCGAGCACCGTGACCTTTTTTCTCAGTGCCACGGCCTTCAGCTGAACTGGGCTGGCAGTGATGGAAGTCACACATCAGGGGTGTGCTGTGACACCGGGCACCTTTGGATGTCTGGGGCCAGAGCCAGGTGCAGGACATAAAGCTTCAATTTGGCCTAATGAGGTTTTCACCTCTGAGATAAAATCACCACCTAGGATTCTCGGCTATATGTAAATGTGTGTATATGTTTATGGATGTGTATGTATAGCAGTCTAGGCTATATGTAATTGAAATTTCCTAAAAGCACATAGAGGACAAGAGGAAATATCTTATCAGCTTCCCTGGAATTTGGATCAGGATTTTGATGAATATCTGCTGTCTCTTTTCTAAGGAAAAAAAAATGCTTTTTTGATATTTTTTCTTCTTTTTGGCTCAAGAAAAGAGGTTAAGTTTTATGATTTATAGAGTAGAGACAGGTAAAATGAGAACACATTTCAAAAGAATGGCAAAATATTTTCTTGGGAGAAACCACACTTCAGTAGCTTTCTGACCTTGTTGAGCAGCTGCTGGGGGGGGCGGGGGGGCGCACAGGGGGCTCCTTTCCTTCCCGTTGGACTGGCACGGGACTGAATTCAGGCAGTTAAACACAACCTGAAACAGTGCTGATAATATTAAGTGTCATTCCCTGTGCTGGAATCTCAGTGCTATAAACCCACAAGACACATCTGTTTCCTGTTGCTGGGAGGCAGAATTTGGGATACTTGAGTATAAACTGCCTTTTGGCAGCGTGTGCCTTGTGAGCTGTGTGTCTCCAGGTCTGCCAGCACAGGCAGGAATTTATTGCTCCTCTCTGCGTTCAGGTGAGCATGCTGCCTTGTCCACAGGGATCCTTGCTGCGATATGATCTACATCATAATATTGCATATTCTGCAAAGGCACTATGAGTCTTGGTGGTTTTGGAAATGCCTGTGTGGCTCAGAATGAAATCTGTGCTATGCTATCTTATACTGCCTCGTACCTGCATATAACAAGAGGATTTGGTATACTGACTGAACAATAACAGCAGAATTAATGCATGCTGGTAGGGACTGGAACCACAGCACTGCCTCCTGCATCAACGCTCATACAGAAATAGAAAGTCTTGTTATTCATGTTCCAATGATACCCAACCTGAGCGTAACGCTGCCTCAGCCTCACTTAGCACCCACGGAGCTCACTGGCAGTCTTTCCACTGACTTTGGGCTCCGATCTGGGTGCTCGATGGATACCTAAAAGCAACCAAAAGTAGGGCTTGAGGAACAAGAAGCTCACATGGAGCACAAAGCACTGCTGAGCCTTTGCAGGGTTGACACTTTTTGCCAGAATTCAGGAAGGGAGATCAGCTTTCCTGAGGGTTAATCCTACTGGGGAAGCAAAAGGGTATGTCGAAGGGATCCAGAAGAGTGTAATGTCAATACCTAAAGCTGTGCCTAAGCTTTAAGGTAACAAACATGGTTCTGGGCCCACGAAGGCTAGCATCAGGGACCACAGCTAAAGCAGCCAACCTGGAGTTGGGGACAGGATCTCCTGATCCTTAGCTGTAAGCTGGAGCAGTCTGTAGGTCAGAAGAGGCTCTTGATACGGCTACTGCCAGCTTTTACTGACAAGGCAAGGAGCAGTGGGACAGACTTGGCGTGCTACAAAACATCCTGACCCGTCCTCCTTTTGTTGCAGTGGCAGGGTATGCAGACACATCCCTGCCACTCGTCCTGCAGGGGTTAAAGAAACTAGAGGAGGAAGCCGCCTTAAAAACCTCCTCTGCTGTCTGTCAGGCATTCCTCCACCCTAGCTGATAATTCACTGGTGTCTTTGCAGTTTCCAGTGGGCAGCCAATAGCCGGGGTGTGCGTGTGTGCTGTGAGTCAGCAGCCTCCGTGCAAAACCTGACCCTGGCCTCCTGCACTGCCCCTGCCCTGCTGCTTTCCCTGCTTGCAACCTGGAGAGTTTCCCCAACTGGACCTAAAGCAGGTGGAACAGTTGTAACTTCGCTTCTCGGCCGATGCAAATCCATGTGCAAAGCCCCTCTGCTTTTAATTTCTTGTAACAGCTACCCATTAAAGCTGCCACCAGCAGTCTCTGCCTTCTGAAGGAAAATGTTCCTATGATGGGATTGTATTTTTGTTCCTTATTTTGGGAAACACCACCCAGCAGGTAGAAACGAGGCTTTGGAACAGAGGAACCACGCTTGGAAAGACCGTGTGATAATTTTAAGCTGATACTGATCTCTATCCAGGTAACACACCTGTGACAGATGCTCTGTGAAAAGAGAGGGGAATACACGTTATGAAAGGTAACACTCCGAAACTCTCCATCAGATTAACCTAACCATTAGAAAAAAAATAATAAAAAATCAGAATGAAAGTGGATGCCCAGAAAGAAAAGCATTAGAAGTTCCACTGTGGAGCACTTTTATCCACTTGGAAGTGCCAATTTTGTAAAGTACTGTGACAGCATACAAAATGACTCTGGTCTGCGCCTTAGTAATTAAAAGCAAATAGTCTTTGGTTTTATAAGCTCAAAGTAATACAGTAAGGAGTGAGATATAAGGGCGTTTTTGCTTCTTAGATGTGGTTTAGATATAATAGGATGGTGTTTGCTCTGAGGAATAAAATCCACATCCTTCCCTATCTATGAGCACCTGTCTGCCAGCATATTATGTTTTTTCTTTTTCCAAAATCTCATCAGCCTTTTAAAGGAATTTTGAATTCGAAACACTGACAAATAAGTTCATCTTTTCATGCTCCATTCTTGAAAGATAAGGACGCTGTAAAAGGACAAGAATGATAAAAGCTGTAATATGAAGGGCCTGGAGCACGTATAGGGACTTCCCATTAATGTAAGACCTGGAATGCAGAAAAATATAAACAGCATGCATGTTGCAAGCTTTCTGTTTCACAAACGAGTGTGATATTATGAAACTAAGTATGTATATAGTTTTTTGTTTGTTTGTTTGTTTTCCTCTGGAATTAAGTTTGCATGCACTGCCAGTTAGGCCTAACTTCCTTTTCCCATGAATTGGTGGTGCCAGAGGTTTTAAGTTCTCAGTTCTGGACCTATTGATCTGACCTTCGAGCAACCTGCCTATGTGATAGCTCCTTACAGTAAATTCTTCCTAGTTTTCGAGTCATGTGGATTGAGGGGTGCTCTGATTTCTATTGAGGGACGATCAGAGTTAGACGTGGGACTGTGGGAATCGCTGATCTCAGTCTCTGATGATTCATGGCAGGGGTGTGCAATTCGGAGTGTTAGCTCACCTGAATTCTTCTTCCTGGTGGCACAAACCTGTCTGAGGTTACTGCATCGAGGTGGCTCTTGCATCATCCTGGTGGGACTCACCCTCCTGACAGATTGCAGTGACTCGCGTGAACTCTGCAGTGTTTGCATTTAGGGAGCTGCACAAATAAATGATCTTGAGGCATCTTTTCCCCACCTTGGTGCCTGTTTTTAGGTTTGGACCTAGCAGCAGGACTGGGTTATGCAAGGACTTCATGTAATTGCTCCTTCTCTGCCTTTGGGATTGCTTTTTGGTGCAGCTTTCAGTGGAAGGAGCGAAACCACATTAAGGAAAATACATCCTAGGTCTGTTACAACATCTGATGGTGTTGAAAAGCCCCCAGACAACTGCTTTGTCTCTTGTCAGACTGTTCTGAACTAGGTGTGTTTGTTAGTTAAAACAAAACAAACAAACAAAACAAACTGAAGTTCAACTAAAAAAAGGTAGTAGAAGCACTTTGATTCCGTGCAACCCATGATAATAATAGGGATGATCTCTTTGTGCTTTCTCATCAGCATACAGAGAAAGCAGGTTTAGCTCAAGCCTATGAGTACAGCGTATAATTTTTTGTTTATAGCTGAAATGGGAAAATGTGCATTTTCCTTTTTGTTGTTGTTGCTGCTAGCTGCTCTACTGGGGAGAGGTGTTCTGCACGCCTTGTGGAGACAACCTGATGAGGAAGGCTTCTTCACAGCTAATCTGTAAAGAAAGCACAGTGCTTAACCTTCTGGCCCTGCCCAGGCTGGGATGTTAGTTAATACTGATTCACTACTTAACGTAAAGTGCTGTCGAATGTGCAAATGAGCAACATGAACAGAGTTCAGAAATGATGATAATGAAGTCCTTCAGATGAAACCTTTTGATTTTGCTACCATTTTAATTCCCCGGATTTCTGTAAATGTTCTAACTCATTAGGTGCATGTTTGATTTTTTCCAGGCAATTGTTTTGCTTTGAATGTATGTGCTAATGACCTTAGTGGGTTAGGCTTTCAGAGGAGTTAATCGTGTGAGACTTACTCATTGGCCACCTACTTCAGCTCTTGTAGCTCTTTTTGTACAAGGGATGCTGTAATCAGCCTCAGGTTGAAGGCTTGGATCAATTAGCTAGGAAAGCTATATGCAGTATAAAGGCGAAAGCACAGGAGAGGCTGAAGTGTGTCTTTCCAATCTTTGTCACACTGTGCTTCGCTGCTGGAGCTGAGGCTGAAGCCACCCTTACAAAACATGCAAGGAAAGTTTAGCAGAATGGGAATTGTCGTATGACAAGCCACATACTTGGAAAAGACGGGAAATATTTTTTGCGGTCATTGTGTGAATGCCCCTGCGATGTCCTTTTTCTAAATGTTTTGTCCTAGAGTCTTCAAATACTAAAGATGTGCTCTTTCTGTGCTTACTGAATCTGATCTCCAGCCACTTCTGTTTAAAAAAAAATAAATCTCTCTTCCCTCTCTGGCCTCTCCAGATCTGCTAATTCATCACTGCTCTGATCAGTAATGCCAGGAAATTCAACATCCAGTTTTCCACCTAGCTACAGGTTTGCTGGGATGTCTTCATCATGTTAGCATTACTTCTGCTGTCCTTAATAAAACACATCTGCTCTCTTCTTCAGGTATCTTAGCTGAGCTCTGTGAAAGGGCTCTGCTCCGTGTCCAGAGTGGCTCTGCCTCCTGCTTCAGGCACGTCCCTGAGTCTGCGAACAGATTGTGTGTTTATCGTGTGCTATTCCTCAGCTTCTCCTTGACAGGCACGGCCATCTTGTCAAAAGGCTGGTGAAAATTGTAGTATCAAAGTTTGAAATCCCACATATAGCATGTAAAGGGCCAAAACTTTGGCAATACTGATTCAGGAAGGGCAGTGAAACGTTTGAATGCAAACATCGTATCAAGCAGTGAAAGGTGTCCAGTACAGATGGGAAATAAGAGGATGGGTAAATCATTCTCTAGTGATTCGTGTATCCCTTTTCTGCTTGGGCTTCAGCTTTCATAAGGCTGTTTTTTGAATCATTAGTGAAATAGTTCACAGAGCCCAGGTGAGATGTCAGCTGCTTTAGCTTCAGCTGAGAAAAGTTCCTGGAATTATCCAGACTGACTCTGGATGCAAGCCTAACGCTTGGTCCTTGTTATTATTTATCCAGTACAGCAAGCTGTAAACAATTAGGATAGTAAATGCTTTCAGTGGAGACGTGGCCAGTGGATATCATCGGTAATTGTAGGACAAACGCTTCAAAAGGGGTGAAACAGCAAAGTGAGGGGTTAATGTGCTGTAGGTCAATTTTTTTCCAGTTCAACCCAAACTGCCAGTGGATCCGGTTCCAAAGCTTGGTTAAGTTCCTGCACAACCCCCGATTAAACAGGAAAAACCTGTGAACTGTTGGCTTTGAATCCTGGACTAGGGACAGGGTGCACTTGAGTAACATGCATGCTTCAGTGTTTCATTTAAATTTGTAAAGCCTCAGAGGAAAGGGAAAAAAAATCTAGGTCTTTCTATAAGAGGGGGGGAAAAAGATCTAATCTGTTTACACCCTGCATTCCTTGCGTTCCTTTGATAGTCTGCTACTATAAAAGCCCTCAGTCCCACCTACAGCATGAGCTTAATGGAGCTGCAGCAAAGCTAAATCTCTCTGAAGGCAGACATGACATAATGTACCTGGAGGTCCTGGCTTATTTGGACCCCAGAGCATCTGAGCTGGGTGTAGTTAGTGCTCTGAACAGATCCTGGCTTTCCTTTGGAGGAGGAGATGTGCTTGCACCCACCTTATTTCAAAAAGGCTCCTTTTCCTGGTAACAACTGAAGTGTCCTGGGATGGGAATGCCCTTTTTGGAATATGAAACACTTTTTTTTCCCTCCTCCCCTGTGTTTGAACGTGATGACTCAGACTTGGTGCAAATCCAAGGCAAATAGAAGGTGCAGGCGCCTACAGTCAGTTAACTCCTGAGCTGCTGGGAATGGAGATCATGAAGCAGACCCAAACTGCTTCCCGTGGCGTGGGCTTCAGTGGGCTCCAGCGGGCTCCAGCCTTCTCCTCCCATCCCCCTTCAGGACACGGTGCTCTGGGCATTTCCCTGGTCGTGATGCTGAAGGTGTAGGTGGGAGCTGAAGATTTTTTTGGTTACTAAATCACTCCCTTTGCTGCAATTTGTTGCAGCAGTGGGGTTAACAGCACCTGGCTTACCGAGGTTTACTTTCCCATGTGCAGGCACAGAGTGGGGCCAGGTGCTTGGTTACTTTTGCTCTCGTAGTGCCGTTGTGTAGGGCCATCGGAATCCACCAGCAGTATGCCAACTGGAGAGGGGTCAGGACCTGTAAAGCATGAGCATGGAGCGATTTGCTGGATCAGGAAGCCATGGAGTCCTTGGGGTGAAGGGTCTGGCTGAGGGGGGTGCTTGGCATACTTTGGTGCAGTTTGGGTATCAACATTTGAATTTCCCCAGCTGCAGTGGATGCTGGAGCACCGGTCCCAGAGGTGGATTAACTTCTTCCCTTCTTGGATACAAGGGCATTAACAGCAAAAGGCTTTTCTTCAGGAGGGAAAGAGAACCCTAAAACCTTAGTATCAATGCCATAAATGTAGAGTTAAATGTCTCCAGGGGGTATATCATGGCCCTAGCTTTCAGGTTCTGCAATATTTAACTCCTTGCTTTAAAAGTCATTTATTCCATTTGGTCAGTCTTGAACTCACAGGGCAAAGAGATTAACTTTTACCTTCAATGAAAGCACAGGAATTTAATGTGTCTTAGTTATCTTCCTGTGAACATATTTCTCTAGCTTTGCTTTGAGAAGTCATTGAAGAAATCGGTGACTCTAATGATGAGCATTGGAAATAAGGGCACGCTTTGCATGACTAAACAGTAATATCCTGTCAGGTGTCCCTGAAACAAAGACAGTGAGTGGAAAAAATGCCAACAGATTATCAACAGCTTCCATCAGAACTAATCTAGGCTCAGTGATCAGCGTTTCATAACCAAAATGGGATTTGAATAGTAAAGCCTTGACTGGAATCACAGCTTCCTGCCTTGATTTACTGTCGTTTTGATTTTTATTTGCAAATGAAGGTGTAAACAGCAATATTTGTTTAAATATTTAAATATTTCTGGAAAATAGCCTGAACATAGTGGCACAAATCCTCAAAGCGTTCCAAACAAACAAAACCAACACAATTTGAATTCTCTGTGGCTCAATCTTCTTACATCAGTTACAAATCACGCATCTTTCTTCCTGTTACCTTTTCATTTTCCTTTCCTCCTATCTCCCTTAAAACTAAAGATACTATTCAGCCTTGCGTGGTCTGGCATAGCCACACTTGCTCTTTTTGTGCAAATCCTCACCAAAATCCAGCTGGGCCCCAGTGTTGTTTGCAGCCCTACCAGAGCAGGGGAGGACCACTGACTGGTTGCCTGTTGCAAGAGTTTTGTCTTCTGCTTCAGAAAGAAACTGAGCAAATCATTTTGAGCTATTACTGCAAGCAGAAGAATCAATCCCTGTTCCTATCTTGCTCTCCAGAATCTGGGAAGTTCTGGAGGGCTGTGCAGCTTTCCACGACAGCGGGTGCAGAAGCGATTTGCTTTCGGAAGCTCTTCAGCAAGCTCTGGGAGCGGGTCGGTCCTATAAAAGGAGCATTTTAAGAAGTCCTTTGCACACCATTAGCTCAGGAAGCACTTAGGAAGCACCTCATCTCTGGGGCCAAGTCTTGCACACACGGCCGCTGAGCGGAGGAGTTGCCCCAGAGGTGCAGGTGGGATGCTTCGGGCCAGGACCACCGCTGGCTTCCTGCGGCCTGGTGGGTGCTGAGGGAGAACACACTGCCTGGCGGTGGGGCAGCATGATAAGCTGCGTGTTAATGAGTTACAGAGGCACTCAGGGTGATGCAACCGGCCCTGCACGACTCTGCTTTGCTTCAGAAAATCTGGTTTTGGGTAGCTCTGAATAAGGGAATGCTCCCCAGAGCTCTTCATGTGCTCAGACCTCTCAAACTCATTGCGTGTTTTTGGGGGACTTCCTGTTTATTTATTTATTTTTTTTTGCTAAGGATCTACATTTTTTTGTAGGTGATTCACAATATTGTCACCTGATACTTCCTCCTGTGGCTGAGGGCACGCAGTTAACTGCCCACCCCTCCCACCATTTTAATTAGCCCTGTGCCTTTTCCACCCTGGGAGGACTTAATGCCCCAACAGAGCACAGGAGCAGCAAATTATGGCAGTGTCAAGGCTGACGGGGCCCCTTTCTGGTGGCAGCATCCCCATTGGATATAGTCATCTGTAAAAAGAGAAATAGAGAAAGAAAATCAAGCACCATACAAAGGTAAAAGCAAAGTGTACGTTCTTGAGGCAGGTAAAAGCATTTACTTCCAGTATGAATGTTTAGAAGGACTTCTCTACCAGGCTAGCTCTGCACAGAGAATTAGATAATGTACAAAACAAAACCCCAGCCCTTAAATACAGCCTAATTTTTTTACAGCATTCTTTTTCGTTTCATCATTTGCATCCCTTGGCTTCCATTTGTCATTTGTTTTGCTGCTTCTGTTTCCCCCAAGGTACCTCATCTCTGAGGAATGAGATGTTTTGAGCCAATGCCTGGAGGCCCCGTGTTAATTTGTTTTATGGCCCTTTTCTCTTCCCTCCTATTTTCTGCAAGCAGAAATTCCTTTTTCATCTAGAGTAGCCATTTGAATCAGCAAGTTGAAAACATCACCATCAATCAAGGTCATGTTCCAGTCTAATTTTCAAGTGTCCAGGTGATTTAGAAACTAGATTTCTATTTGTAGAAGTGATCAAAGCCCGTATGCCAAATTTGAAGGCATTTCAGTGTTTACATCCATTTATTTGAAGGAGACCTCAGTTCCTAAACATGTGCCATAATGATTTTATGCCTTAGGGCAGCCATCCTCAAAGGTATGTAGCTTTCTAGCATCTACTGAAATCATAGATGCTATAAGAAAAGAATTTAGGTGTTCCAAGGTACATTTTTCAATATTATGGTCTTAATTCAGAGACCGAGACTTTTTTTAATCCTAAAATCTACAGCTAAAAGAAAAGCATTAGTGCAGACAGAAAGTCTGCATATCTTTCCCTGCTTTCAGTTCTCCTCCGCTCCTTCTCCCCCAGCTTTCCTTGTTTTGGAAGGAGTCAGATCTTGGGGTGCATGGAGAAATACCATCTCCTAAGCTTTTATTTCAGGCATTAACTTGTATGGGATTGTCTTTTCTGCTTGGAGCATGTGGACTCTGACAATCCAAGTCAACATCTGACCTCCAATCCTTCCAGAAACATGTATATGAAATTGTCTTCTGCCATTCCTAGCCGACAAGGACAGCTCTATCGATCTGATGTAGTGAGCCTCCTGGAAGAGTTTCCTGCACAGCTTCCTTATGGCTTGTTGAGAGATGTTTTCTGCCTTCCAGTTACAGATTTAATTAAGGGACAAGTTCATCTTGGTACAAATGGCTCAGCTGAATGATTTTCTTACAGTACACAGCACCAATTTTGGCTATAGTGAAACACGGGAACAAATCGAAGTCAATTGCTATTGCAACACGCTGATTTCTTATGCTGAAGCAAACATCTCTTCCCCTCGCTAGTGGGAGCGTAATGAAGGTCCAAATGAGGCTAGCATATTCAAAGTAATTCAAGGCCACTGGAGAAGCAGCTGTTCCAAAATTATAGTAAGTTAAATGATGTGGATTCCAATGACTTCACACCATCTGACCTCGGACCGCTGTGATAAGGAAAGTCTTAAATAATACTAAAACAGGCTTACGTACTTGGTGATGGCAGCTGCACTGAAGGCAGGAGAGGGAGCTCTGTTGGAACACCATTTTATATATTATGTGCGGATATCTTTCTGCAGCTTTTATCTGATAAGTGTAGTAGGATATTTAGTCATGTGCTTGCTTCCTCTTCTCCACAAATGTTAGTGCCAGGTGGGAATCCAGATGCAGGAGAATGGCTGCTACATGCCAATCTTCGTCGTCTTTAACAGAAGCCCTGTCTCTTATACTCAAAGACAAACAACTTTCTCATCTCGTGTTATATTCCTTCTGCCTGTCCTTCTCAGAAGGCTCAAATCAGCTCTGCCGTGGGGCAGATGGAAGTCCCAGCCTGCATTTCTTTTTAACAAACTTAGTTGTTAACAAACTGTTTACTGGGCTGCTTCTCCAGAGCAAAAGAAACAGCATCACCTATAGGCAGACGTCAGCTGAATAGGGTTAGGGCCACCATAGGGAACATGCCAAGCTGCTGACCTGGCTGTGTTGGCTACAGTCGCATCAAGTTTGAATATTTGATCCATTAAAAAAAGATAGCGAATTCAACCGCAGTGAGCCGTGATCAGTCATGCCTCAAATGATTAATAGAATAAAGTACTCTCCTGCAGCTCTGAACTGCAGATTAGCTCATCTGTCACTCGAAGCTTCATTTTGTTTTTGTCAATAAGCTTTGGGTTAGAAGGAGGGGGTTTTGAACCTCGCAAAACCCTTCTATCTGGTATAAATAAGTCTTTAGCCCTTCCAGCAGAATGCAAATAAAGGGAAGAATAAATTATTTTAAGGACTAATTTTCATTTTTCTTAAGCACTTACAAAAAACAAAAGTGGTGTAACATTATTGGGATAGCAGATTTCTTTAAAGAAGCATACACCAGCTTTTTCAACAGATACACAATTTTAAGAATAAAGAACACAAGAACACATTTTGTGTTCTGCACTGAAACTGTTATGGGGATTGTTTTACTCTTTTAGTGAAAACTATATTAGCAATTCTTTAAAAAGACAGAGCAGAATGAGTAATGTTTTATTGATCCTTTTTCCTTTTGTTTCTTCTAAGATGACAAAGAATCAGGTGAGGCGGTGAAAGAGAAAACTATGTATTCCATGCTGTTTTAATAATCTTTCAGCATGACCCTTAAGGAAGGGATTGCTTTACAAATAAAACATAATAATCCCAGTGCATTACAAATGACACAGCCAGAGAAAGATGCAGTCCCCTTGGCGACCCCATTTACAGCTTCTGTTGCGGTGGGAATTCTGCATGCTGCACAACGTTGAATCGCATTTGGGTTTTTTCATGGCATGATGCTGTAAGCAGCAAAAGAATTGTGGGGTAGTAAGTGGCATGATGAGTGATAGCTCTTGGCAAATTCATTCAACAGCAGCATTATTTCTCGTTTATACGTTGCCATCAGCTAACATAGCAAAATACAGCAAGCAAAATGAGCATTACAAATGATAGATTCTTTTCCTGAAAGGGTCAAGTCCACTGCTGCAATAAGCTCTTGCAAGCAGTGAGGGAAAATGATCAGAAAGCCATGGATTTGGTGTCAAAAAGAATAGAAGGACCTTGAGAGGCCACCTAGTCCCTTCCTCTATCCTGGATGGGATGAACTCAAATCACCACCCCAGCAGACTGTTGATGCCATTAACACCTTTCGCTGTCAGGCATTTTGCAAGATCCTTTATGACCAGTGGAGTCGAGGCATTTCCAGGGCAGGTGAGACGTGAGGAATGCACAAAGGAGTACTTGTACATCATCTGCAAGGCCACTCCAGGTGTTGTGGAGGCCACTGGTCCTGACGAATTACAGGGAAAACAAAAATAAAATCTTAAGACCAACACCTGGGGTTTTGTTCACGTTGACGCTGGATTTTCCTGTAGGATTTTTCCTATATCCTACTACTGTTTTTAAAGATGCACAATGATTAATTATGAGAAAGCCAGTTTAAAAGTTCCTTTGGCTTTGTCAAACAGCTTGTCAAAGCTAGCAAGAGCTTAATAATGCACTAGTCACATTTTCCATTTGATAGTTGGTAATTAACAATTATCAAGGCCAAGACATCTCAGATTAAGCAATGAAGAGGCCATAAGGAGAGATCTAGTTTCAGTTATTAACACTTTAGCTAATTTGCTCACAAGTGAAAAAGCACTGCTCCAAATAGAAGGGGGCATAGCAGCTGGGGCCACCCCGTGCTGCTCACCTACAGCAGTGGTGCACGTCTCCATCTCCAAAGGCCTGTCTCTGCTTTGTGATATGCTAACGTTTCTCGATGGTGAGTCGAAGACAGGGTTCCACCACAATTCCCCTACAGAGTCCTGTGCAGCAAAGGGCGGGATCTTGCACCTGGCTTTGCCCTATCTTGGGGCTAATTAGGGTTCTCCAAATTTGTTCACAGTGTTAAGCAAATCAATGAGTAAAAACACCATCATCCAAGGCTTAAATGCAAGCAAAAGAATACATTTATCCCAGGTTTTTGAGTTTCAAGAAATTTTAAGTAGTGGTAGAGGAACATCACCTATGGATTTTTTTCTTCCCTTAAATCTTTCTGTGCCTTCAAAATGTGGCAACTTTCATTCTAGACTGCTCTTTATCTCTGAGTCCAATTAAGATATCCTGCTGTCTGCAGTGCAAGGATCTCTGAGGAAGTGTAACTAGGTATATCAGCAGAAAAATCAGAATCTTTCCTTTGGGTTTAGCCTACTTATGCAAACGTGCATCTGCTGAGATTTTACACAGACGTGTTGCTCAGTGGGCGGTTGCCTGTTTCCACCAAAGCAAACTACTTTGGGTTACGCTAAATCTGAAAGTTGTCCATCAGCACCCGTGCCAGGGAAGGCTTATCTCCGAACCCGTGGGCTGGAGGTGACTTCACGTCAATTCTGCGCTAAATCCCAAATGCCTGATTAGCAGGCACTTCAGGGTGGGGCTTTCCCCTGTATTTAGGTGTCACGTAGCATAAGAGCATCTGGATCTGTAGTCTGGAGATCCTTGAATACTGGTTGGCTCTACGTTTATATATATATACACCCATATATATAGGAAAATAAACAACTAATAAGAAATCTTGACCACAATCCCTGGTTATATTTAATTTTTATGGTTAAGTTTCATTGGATCTACTTGCTGTGCTGATGTATTCATATCAGTTCTTAAGATACGAAGACACATGTTCACATTTAGCCAGCAAATGCCAGGGCCCAGAGCATTAAGGCTAAGTGCCCCATGTTTGTAATGCTTGGTCTGCTTTGACACTGGCCTTGTGCCAGAGCAGATGTGAAGTATGGTGACCAAAGTACGGTGACCTAAGACAAAGAGGCGTTCATAGTAATCTCCAGTATTGTTTGGAAGAACTTTTTGTCACCTGCTGTGTCCAAATTGCAATGGCTAAGATTGTTATCCTTAATCGGTGCTGCGCTTTTCCACATCTGCTTGAGATAGGTGCTCAGCATGGGATGGAAGAGAGGGAGGCGGGTGGGTAATGCTAGCAGGAGGTGTTCTGTGTAAGCCAGGCTGCCAAAAAAAAAAAAAAAAAAAAAAAGGTAAAGAGTTGCTTGTGTGATCCTGAAAATGCTGGAGAAAAAATGTAGCATGGAAAGTCGTGGGGACATTGGAAACTAAGTTATTTTCCTACACCTATGCGCCATCAGGTCAATGAGGGCTATGCCAGTGCATCCAGGTTTAAAACTGGAAGTAGTTATGCTGGAAATCATAAAATAGGTGGGGAACACAGCCTGATTTTGTCTACCTGGGTGGCAAAAAGTCGTTTTTGCTCATACTCTCCATTCTTTTTATTGCAATACTTTTCATTGTAATGCTCCACTACCCTTTGAATGCAAGTAGCTGTCTCTTGGCGCTCAGCTTTAAAATCTCCGCCTTCGCTTCGCTCAGGAACTCCTGCCGTTAACGAACAGTTTTCGGCTAGCAGTAAGGTGGGAGGAGGAACAGCACAGGCACGGAGCTAAGCGAGGCCACGCCAAGTTTCTCTAGGTACGGCCGCGTTTGGCAGTGACTCACCCAGGGAGCTTCCTGGCCGCCAACACCCTTCCTGCTCGCTGTAGGGGTGACTCAGTGCGCCCAGCAGCGCGGCTGGGAACGGCGCTCCCGTGCCCTTTCCATAGGGGTACCTCGGAGGGTGCCAAGAGGGAAAAAAAGGCATGTTCTAACTGGCTGCTTCCCTGTGCACGAGGCAGCTTTTACATAGAGGTTGCTTTGTTCGAGGTTGGAAAGGAAAGCAGGAAGTTCAGAGTTAAGGGCTGCACTTGATCTATAGGTCCTAAATACCTGCTGGATGGCACCAAAACATTACCATTCCCACTAGGTTAGTGAAAATCCCTCCTATTAGCGCAGCATCGGTTGTCTTGTGCAATTAGCTAGGCGATCCTGACCGGCCAAGAGAAGGGATGGGAAGTTTTTTTTCCCCCTCTCACTTCCCACAGGCTCAGTGGCGCGGGGTCTGTCTGGACTTGCAGAGGGCAAACCTCACCTCAGCCACTTCAGGTCTGTCTGTCTGACAGATACGGTGTAATTTAAGGGCAGGAGCACCTGACCTTTCGTCCAGAGGAGTCGTTTCCTGCAGGAAAAATAGTAGTTTTAAGGCAAGCCCTTTTCACCCCGACTAAACCTGAATGAAGTTTTAAGAACATAACGGTTGGATGCTATGGGTGTCACCAAGATAAAGAAGAAACATAGGAAATGAACAAAATACTTTTTTCTAGATTTTTTTTTTCTAGAAGTACATCAGTGTTGTTGTTTTTTTTTTTTTTAATTTTATTTTTTAGAACTGGACTGAAAAGTCCCCCAGACTACTGGCCCCACATTCTTGGCTTCAGGAAATCAAATGAAGCATTTTTAGAAATCACTGGCCTTAACCGTTGTGTTTTAAACAAAAAATATCAGGACACAAACCTTCTTTCCTTCAATTATCTGCCAATAGCCTTTCTCCCTTATTTTTTTTTGTTTGGTCTTCTGTCAGATGTTTCAGGGTTTAATTTTCCTGCACCTTTAGAAGACTAGAAGATTACAATGTTTGCTATGAGCATACTTCTGTGGCATTTGCTCATGCTACCTGCTTTACTAACTTGGCAACTAATGAAAATGTAGATTAAAAACTGACTATGTATCTTCACCTGGCCTGTGAACTGATTGATCCTATTCCACGTGCCTGCTTTTTGCCTTTTTTTTTTTTTTTTTTCCTGGATAGGGAATTTCTAGAGTTTCAGTACCATTACAGTATTAATAATAATATGTTTTGGAGCCCATTGCTGTCCCTGGATGTGTGCCTGCTCTGATCTAATTAAGACAGAAGGGAAAATGCACTCAATGGATGCACTTGTATTCTGGGAAATATGATAATGTTTATAAGAAATGACAAGAACTATTAACCTTAAATACTCCGCTTTTGTGAACAGACCTTTCATTACGTGTAGAAATAAAAAGTTGCCCTGAACAGTGAGACTACTGGCATAGTTTATTTAATTGATACTTGCATGGGCTGAACTCTAAGTACAGAGTAAAAGCCTACAGGCTATGAAACACCAGCTTCAACCAGAGGCTGATGTTTGCACATGTTCGTGCACTGGCGGTGGTTTGGGTGTAATGTGCGAACGAAATGGCAGGAAACAAAGACGGTCTTGAATCAAGTCCTCTTGCAAGCAAGGGCAGGACTGACCATGAAGGGTTTGGGAGCAGTTTTGGTGAGTGGTTCACAAGAAAGACAACATTAATGAAATTAATCCCTTCCCTTTTTTATTTTTTTCCCTCCAGGAAATAGTAATCTAAACACTTGTGTTTAGAGGGTTTTGCATCTCTGTGTTCTGGCTTGCTCCCTGTGGAGTATCTACGGGATCACTAGATAATGGGGAGTTTCCAAGCAGCGCTTGCTACCTCTCTGTTAGCCATAGGCTGACTTTGGTTGCTCTTACTATAAAAGATTTCCCCCCCAAAAAAACTTTTCAGGATGGAAATGTCTTGTCCACTGCTGTACTTACTGGTATAAGGATACTAAAGACAAGGCAATGAGTCTAGCTGTTTCTGAAGGCTTGATGGGGTTCTGTAACTAGACCAGGTAGCAAAGCTGGTCCCGTGTAGTCGTGTGCCTGCTGCAGCTTGTCAGGAAAATGAGAGGCTGCATCGATAACCCTGGCTTCTCAAGTGGTTCTTGTAAGAAAAGATCACCTCTGAGCAAGCAGAAGGATAAGGAAGGTTGTTTATACCTCAGTCAATGAGAATCAAAATGAGGTGGAAGTGGTAATTATTTGACAGGTGGAAAAAAAAGATGCGTTATGACTGATTGCTTCAGTTCTGCTCTTCTATTGACCCATGCAGCTAGTGTCCAGAACATCCTGTTTCAACATGTTGGCATCACTTGGGGTTATACCACTGCCTACTTTCTGTCTATATTTTTTTTCTGTTGTTTTTACACGAGAATGCTGATGGCTTAAGAACCACTTTATTTACCTCTTTTATTGGCAGAAGCTGCTGTGATATATGTTTGCGTGGGGCAGGCTGTGAATTTAATGGTCGCCCCATCTGCTTGCTTTAAAAGAAAGGGGAAAAAAAAGATTAAACCCCATCTGACAGCTGATGTAAGGCTCAGCCCTTCTCCCCTCCTCCTCTCCCTCCCCAGTAATCACGTTATTCACTGGGATGGAAAAAAGAGTCGGTGTTAATTTCCTCCATTCCCACACCTTGCAACCCAGCACAAGTCGCTGCCATTTCTCGTCCTTCAGAGACCAATTATTGCAGGTGAAGTCAGGCACAGGAGCAGTGTTGCTAGGAGTGGGAAATGGGGACTGGGGCTTTACACAACTTTTTGGGCCCAACAAGATGCAGAAAACTGTACGGGTCATGGGAAGCCTTGTAGAATGGAAACCTGGGGGCAATTTGAAAATAGCATGTATGGTGGCCACTGGGAAACATCCTGAGTCAGGTCTCATGTATGGGATTTCCATCCTGAGTCAGGTTCCATGTATATCAAGTCCTGTAGATGTAAATCTGGAAGGACTGTGAGGGGTGATGTGTGGATGGAGTGCTGAGATGCCCCCCATATTCTCGGATACTGCTTTGAGGAGGGATGCTGCAAAGGAGTTGTGCAGCACCAAGGTCCTCTATGCTTTATTCCTGTGGGCGTTCAGTATTCTTTTGTGTCCGTAATGCGAAACCTGTCCGAATCCAACCTGTCATTGGAATAATAAAAGGTGTGCTTAAATACATGCATCAACCTCAGTGTGTTTAGACTTCAACTGGCACAAGAAGACGTGATTAAGCAGTGATGGAGTGGCTTGTATTCTTTTCATGCCTCTGCCCCTTCTGTTCCCTCTGACTTAGAGAGAAAAATGAGCTATGTACAGTTTAAAAATGTCCAAAAAAGCAAAAACAGCTACCATGGAGAAAGAGATACAGGATGTCACTGTATCTTTCCTGCTTCTTTATTTGTCTGGTTTTGTCTCTCTTCTTTCAGCTTAGATTGTGTGGGCACAGCTCCCACCGTCTGTAAACACATTTTGGGTTTTGCTCGTGTGTCTGTATCACAACTTCTTCCTTGAGAAACAGCCCCCTTTGCAGCTTTGTTCCTGTAATTACAGTGCAGCACAGGATAGACTGGGAGAGAAGAGCCGTAATTAGGATTTTTTTTTTCAAAAAAACATTTCCTGTGCTGACTACTGATCTCCTGCCAGTCCTGCACTGCTGTCTCTTGAATAATACCTGCCTCCTTTCTGAATGTAATGCCACTGATGAGGCCAGCTGTCACAAAGACACAGTTTGTCTCCTTTCTGCTCTGTGGAAAGCTTCTTTTTTTCCGTTTTTCCCCTGCCCCTTTCCCCAATGGTGTTGTCAAATGAAGCTCACTGTAAAATGACAGTGCTCCATGCTGCTGTAGCATTTTTCATCTCAAGCTTTCAAGTTCCCTGCAAACAATCATATGAACTAGCTTGTTTTTAATTTTTATTCATTTTATGGGTGGGCAGACTCATTTTTCTTAGATTTAAATTAGGGCTACGGATAATTTTGTCACTTTTATTTTTTCTTTAGCTACAGCTTTGGAGACTTTTGATGCATTTCTTTTTCTAAACAGCTACCACTTGGAGGAGGTTGGTGTAGAGAAATGTGATGTTTAGACCTTTTGGAGTGTCCCAGTGCTAAAGAGATGTGGCAGCACTACTTACCAGGAGATACTCCTTCCAGAAGGGATTTTCCGTGTTGGCAGACAGACAATCATTCTAGTTCCTGCAGCAATTTCCACGACAGTAGAGAAGGCTTCCAGTGGAGTCTAGAACCAAGGCTACTATGTAGGTCTAAAGACAGCTCCTCTTCCAAATAGCCACGTTCCAGATTCCTGGAATGACAAGTCCAAGTCACAACAAGAAAAGTAGGTCAAGTTTTCCTAAAGTGCACTGTCTTTGGGGCAAGCTGACATTTGAGGTTTATAGAACTGATACACCATTTCCCTTACAATAATAAATTGTTTTAATGGGTAAGAAAAATCAGCACTGGTCTCCTGTTGCACAGCTTTTGCTAAATGCATCTCTAGTACTGAACGTGCAATTTGTAAAATTAACTAGACCTCCAGCTTGTTGGAGCTTAATTTTAGATTCTTATTGCTCTGATTAACCTAACATAAAAAAATAATCCTTGTTATTTATTTTAATACACACTTTGGGTCTAGCCATACGTAGACCGCCAGGTCAGACAGCGCCTTTATCTCTGTGATTCCTTGTACCAAGTGTTTGATTTTTCTCATACCAGATATATATATATATTTTTCCAGGAAGATACCAACCAAGAAACTGGCGTTGCCCATTGCTTTCCAGGAAGACCAGGAGGATTTGTGCTCTCTATCTGGACAGATTCCCGAGCTATCAGGAGGGGAGGTGTGCGGAGACCAGCCAGGAGCGCAGTGTGCCCAGCTCCACGTGCCTCCCACCGGCAGCTCTCGCCTGCCCAGGCACGCATGGAGCACGCCGTGCTGCTTGAGAGTGTACGAAACCACCAGGTATGTGCTCAGGACAAATCTCCTGGTATCCCAGGTGCTTTTTGGCTACACCAGAAGCCGTACTTAAGGAATTACTGCCTAGTCTGGACGGTAAATACCATCTTCACCATGGCAGCATGCATTTCTCAAACGTCTGCAGAGATGTAGCTGCAACCTCCTCTTTGCTGATACTTTCCCTAGGTCTGATCAAGTTCTAGATGACTCAAATGACCGGAGAAATTATGGGATATGAAGTCTCAGTGGGTAGAGACCCTACAGTTAGGTACAAGCACATATTCCCCACTTGGAGCAGGAAAGAGAACCATCGCTTCTGAGGCATAGAATTTGATTAGACACAAAGAAACCTTTTTTTCTAACCAACTTCACCATTTAACACTCAAGTAAGACCCTGTAGAAGGGTCACTGTGCATCGGTGTCCTATTGCTGAGTCACCTGCGGTATTTTTTCCTTTATAATTTCCCAGGATCTACCAGGTTGGGCTGGTTAGTTTGTGTTTTTATTGTCCTATTATTTGGCATTCAAATGCATGCAGTCAGTGAAGCGCTGGTTGGTATCCTCATTTGAATTATCCATGCAAAGTTGATCTCTGGTTTTCAAATGCCAGTTTGCTCAGATGTTGGCCGCTTATTCCAGAAGTTGGCATGGATCTGCAGCGCTGGGGAAGCTGTACCAGGTGCTTTTTTCTTAGGCATCATTCCCTCTTCACGCGGGGAGATGAAGCAGGAGGAGCTGCTCACCACGTATAAATGTCTGTAGAGCAAGAACTGCTATTAGTGTGTCAGTTTTTGAAGTCTTGCTTTAATCAGTGTGCTTTTGTAAGGGCCTCAGAAACTGCTCATACTCTTGGCATCTTCTGTTTTCCCTGCATAGCATGTTTATATCTACAATTGTGGTTTTCTTTCTAGTCCTTTTTTTTTTTTTTTTAATCATCCCTCTGAGGACAACCCTTGATACTTCTTGCCCTGATGATGCACTCATCATCTTAAAGCTGTGTAAAACAGATCTAAAAGGCACCGTATCAGGTCGTGTGTTTGTCCCGTTGGGTAGCTGCCTTGCTAACGCTGCTCGAAGTCAGCAGGCAGGTCGGTGTCAAAGATAAATTAATAAGATAATTGACCACACATTCAAATTTTTTGGAGTCATTCCACATTTTAGAGTAGGCATTTGATCAGATCTGCTATTGTAGTTTGCATTATGTGTTTTACTCTTCCTAATGCTACTCTTCATGCATCTAAGTCTGATCAGCTTACTAGACACCAATGTAAATTGCTTGAGTTGGGTGAATTTACTTCAGTTCTGCCTGACAAATCAGACTGAGAGTGGTATTCTCGCTATTTTTAAAATATCTGGGATAGGTAGAAATAACTGGCAGCCCTTCAGTGTGTCTCCTTAAAATTTCTCTTTGCTGCCATCTCTTCCCTCCAACACCTAACAAAGCACCATGTTCAGGTCATCTTTCAGCCCCTTCTTCTCTCAGGTATGTGACTGTTCTGTTTGCTGTCTGTGAAATGGTTTGAGCTCATCTAGGGAAGCCAAAGTATTTTTATCACAACTGTAGATGTCTGAATTCCAGCAAGGGTCTCAGTACTTTCCAGTACACTTGCAAAAAAAAAAAAAAGGGAGGGATGGGATGGCAGGAAGGAAGCTCCATCACGGCCACCTTCCTTTTGTATCTGCTCACACCACCCTATGGTCACTCAGGCCCTGGCACCAACCTTTCAAACTGCTCCCATCTGCTACTGCAAGCGATGTGAGTGCTTGCAGGCACCGTGGTGTGCTTGCATACCTGCTACCTGTCCTGTCCCATGCCTGGGGGATGCATCCAGCGAGCAGTGTTCCTCTCTTGCTGTATTCCAAACTCAGCTGGATTTACCTAAGCCTGCTGTATCTGCTGACACAGGTACGGTTGCCGGCAATGTGGACAGCGGCAGGTAGACAGGTGCAAGTATCGCAGATTAGGAAAGCCGCTTTAAATTTAATAGCCGAACAGTTGGTTAGAGTTGAAACAATCCCAACGGAAATAATCCTCCTGCATGTAAACCAAGTCTACAAAGGAAAATGCGATGTCGCTGCCGGCGGCCCCGATAAGGCAGGGCGATGCTGAGGATTTCTGGCCGAGCGCTGGTTTGCCATGGAGGCTGCACGTCTGCAGCCATGGCTGGGTCTGTCCCCTGAGCCCTGCTGAGGGGAGACCTCCGCCCGTGCCAGCAGCAAAGCCAAGACGCCGAGAACTTTTATTCCCTGGAGCTGCTGAGAACCCAAGGTGCTTTGCATTTCATAAGAGCAAGGGTGTTAATTGCTGGATGCGTGCATGTGTCTCTCCTGTCAGCAAGGGTCAGCTGCCCGTACCGTGGGCTTGTGCACCTACAGGCATCCGATGCTCTGCTATCACCCCCTGAAAATGAAAAAATAAAAGCAGAGCTCGAAGCTTAGCTAGCTGTGGTTGGGGTGCCCCAGTTTGCTGGCATGAGGTAATGCTGACACCTTGTCATTTGCATGCATGTTCTACTTTATGAGGTGGTAATGAGGCTTTGTACAGGCCTGGTGTCTCCTCTGCAGTTGTGTGTTTACCATCACCCACATCCTTGCTGCTTGTGATTTGAATGAGTAATCCCTGATGTTTGTTTCCAAGCAGGTGGCTCTGGCACACCCTGACTCCTGCATTCAAATACAAGAGAAAGGTGCAGGAAGGGGTGCCATGACCTCATTTCATGGGGCAGGACGGGGCCATCGCTCCACCAGGTAAAGGCACAAGTGGCACCACGTGAGCATGTCTCTGGTTGCTGTAGATGGAAGGGATGCATGCAACTGAAAAGATGGATTGCTATGGGGCAAGCAGGTGCTCCCTAACCTTCATTTTCACATTAAAGACAGGTTCAGACTGAAACTCACAGCATCAGATTCTTGACAAACTGTTGGAAGTTCAGCCACCTGCCACAAAACAGCATCTGGGCTTGATGTTCCCAAATATTCACACCGTAAAACCTCTGCCTGTGTCACACAAATACTAAAGCTATGTGGCAATGTCTGGCTGGAGCTGCGTGCGACCTTTGGACCAATTCGGGCCCAAACTCTGCTGAGTCTCCCAAGCACACGAGTAGGTGACTGTGTGCTGTGAAGCTGAGCCGAGCTGCCCTGAGCAGGAGCAGGGCTGTGGGATGCTCCCAGGTCTAACAGACGCACGTTCCTCCGAGCAAAAGGCTGCTCAGAGTACAGCGACCCATGGCTGACCCTTCCAGACATTGTCTCTGTGCTGCATATTCATAGACTAATGTTGTTTAGAGATTGGCAAAGCTCATTAAGTAACCTAATTTTTACAGATGCTTTTGGGCTGCTGCGGGTGGTACTAGTCAGTTGTTTTTTTTTTATGAATCGCTGTGTTACATCCTCCCATTCCTGCCATGAAGCCTCCATTTCAAAGGCCAGGCTCTCTGTGCTGCTCCGGGGGTTCCCTGTCTGCCTGGGAGAGGTGGCGACTCGGCAGCTTTTTGTCTGCTCTTTCAGCTGAGAAAATGGATGTGGACCTGCCACGGACACGCGCTGGATTTTTCGTGGGGGATGCTGTACCTGAGCCACACGGCAGGTGAGTGCTGCAGCTCCTGGCCCAGCCCGAAGATGAGGAGGGGAGCTGGCGCTGGGAAAATTCTGTCCCAGCTCAGCGAAAGTCTGGAGGCTTGAATTAGGCTGCTCACTGTTTTTACAGATTGGAGGACTTCCGCAAAGCTAACTTAGGTGGAGAGCCTTTCTGCCCCCAGCACGCAACCCCCAGCTCAGCACGGAGGCACCTGTCTTCACCCAAGACTGGTAATCAAATAATCGATGTGCATATTCAGCCCAACCCAGAGCAATAATTTGCACAAAATAAAACAGCAGCATGGCATGTCCAGTAAGGTAAAGCAGGTTGTTTGTTTCTTTTTTCCTAATTCTGAAGCGTTTCTTAGCAGTCAGTGCTAAATGCAGCTGATCTTTGCTGTTCAAAACAGGAGGTTAATCAGGGTGTTAGATCTGTTTTTGCTACATGGCGGTCTGTTGCTTTAAACAACAGGCCGTTGTATCAGACTCGTGTGAAAAAAAATACCAGGAAACAAGATTTTTAAAGCTGCTCTTGAAGGTGGTGTGTTTGCTCAGCACCGCATGGATTTGTATGTCAGAGGCGATGGCTGCATGCAGTAAGCCAGAAATCAGAGCAGTTTTTATTTCTTTTGCCTCATCATTTTATCATTGGTAAAAATTCAGAGCTTTGAAATTATTTTAGTTGCTTCTACATTGCAAGCAGAGAAAGGTATGTGTCTGCCAGGTAATGCAACTGGTTTCTGCCTCTTCTAGCTGCGGCGCTGGAAAATAAACGGCCGGCCAGGCAGGCACGGCCAGCAGTGCTTGCAGGCGTGTGCTTTCTGTGGAGCACAGCCACCCCGTGCAAAAGCAGCTCAACCAAAATATTTGCCTTTCTGGCAACACAGAGCAGCAGCTTTGAGATCATCCTTAAGGACTTGATCTGTCATTTTTTTCCTCCCAGTTTGCTTCTAAATATTTACGAGAAGAAAATACATCAGGAAGTGCCGATTTCCAATTGCAGTTGTCTGTGTTGTGGGTGTGAACCAAGGCTTAACTGTATCCAGGACATTTGCTTATCCAGGACTATCTGAATTGGGAAAAGAGCTCCGAATCAAGCTTGACAGATCTTTTAAGTACCCATTGCAGTTGTTCCAACAGTATGCTTATAGCTCAGTAGAGCTTTTGATGGTGAGATATGGCCTGTCTGAGTATTTGTCCTACCCCAGTTTCCAAACCAACAGGCTATCAACATCAGCAAAAAATGAATGGAAGGAGTATAAAAGCTCAAGTTGCTCATATATATGTGTGTGTGTGTGTAATTATGGTCATATATCAATATCAGAATGGGCAGGTGACCTCCTCTGTGCACTCTGCTGCTTTTGTTGCGATAGAACCGAACTAATACAGGAAAGATGGATGTGAGGTGGGCAATGTCTTATGGATAACCTTGGAAGGAGAAAAACACCACGTGCTAAGGAAATATGAATAACTGTAGACAAAATGGGTTATTTGTGTGAGCAGATTGAACAAAGGTGGGACTGTCAGTGGAGCACAGTGCACCGGAATATATTTTCCATCCTAGGGAAAGGAGGTGAGCGAGGCTGAAATCAAGTCTCAGTGTGGATATGCTGCATCAGCCCTGTTTCTCCAAATGGTGTCTCTTCCTCTAAGAAGGAACAAGCTTTGAAAGTTTCATGGTGCAATATCTAGGAAAACAACGCAATCCCAGAGGCAGAAGTGGTCATCTGCCAGGGTGCTGCGCTTTCAGAACTACCTTGCTCCAAACTTCGGGGAGAGAGCTGCTGTGTGTGGTCCTAGGAAGGCTCAACAAGGCTTTTAATGTGGGAATATTAAAAAAAAAAAAAAAAAAAAAAAAAAAAAAAAAAAAAAAGGCTATGAAGGATTAAGCAATGCCATGGCTGCGTACCAAAGTTAAGTTTACTGGGACGAAAGCGGCCAGCCCGAGTTGTACCAAAGTTGGCTAACCCAGCTGGCCTAAAGGTGCTTTCCTGAAGTTGATGGCAAAATTCTTGCTGTCCTCAACGCGAGCGGGTTTGAGTGTAATCATATAGCCAACGCGGTCTGAAGTAAGCAAGCTTTCAGATGGGTGGATTTCTTTCACCGATCTAAACAATGTATTGCTTTTTAGGGTCTTTTATGGTATGTCCTGGGTCTTGTAAGTTTTCTCTGAGTTGTAAGGTTCTGTTCCCTCTGCTTGGTGTGTGCCTGCTCTTGCTATAATCTGGAGCTTGCATGCTCTGGGGAGTGAAAATTATGCCCATTGTTCTAGATTTTGTGGGTATTTGTGCTGCAATTCACTGACTTGATCTGCAGCAAACCTGTTTTTAACTGCAGATCTCATGTGGAAGATTGTTCAAAAGGCAAGGTGTGTCTCCCTGATTAGCTGAGTTGAAGTCACCTGACCCTGAACAAATAGTTCCTGACCCGAATTTTATGTTAACTTTATTTACTTAATATAGAAACGTTAAAATTGGACTGCAGCGAACTGTGCCTTTAACCATTTCCTTTCTTTCATGTCATTTATAGGTTTATGGAGGACCTAACTTAAGGATCATCGTGAAGCTTGGCATTGTGCTATGGATTTGATGATTTTTCTGCTGGGTCGTTTTTCCTCCGTGGCTTCATCAGCTTGCCAGGTGCAGGGTTTCGAGAAAGCAGGTAGATGCAAAGCTGTTACAACACGCCGTGGAAGTGCGATGGGAGGGAGACGCTTACTCACGGAGCCGTGCCGTGGGCTGGTGATTCAGATGCCTGCATGCCATCAGCCCCGCACCACGGGCTGTGCTGGGGAGGCACGAGCAGGAGGAGGGTGCTGCCGCTGCTGGTAGAGCTCACCCCTGGCACGAGGCAGTGGTGAAGTCAGGGCTGTATTTGCACTGTCACGCGATGCAATTAGGAAAGAGCTGCTCCGTTGGTGGCTGCTGTCTGAACCGGCAAGCCGACATCAGAATTGAAACCATCTCTGCGTGGGCAGAGATGTTGACAGTGCCACTCGGTTGCCCAGTAGGTTCCTGATTACAGATTAAGCTGGTCTGAAGGGAAAAGGAATACTGCTTGCCCTAATGAAAAGATACGGTTTGTGGGCGAGGAGAAGAAAACCAGATCATTGTTCAGAGGTTCTTTGCTGGACTGTGTCAGCTGGAAAAGCTTGGCTGCTGCTGCTAAGCCTTGACAGGCATGTGGAGATAAATAGTGTGTAAGCCACTCTTCTTCCTCGTGTGATCTTAGCTAACTGGCTTTTCCCTCAGCCTCCCTTTCTTTACCTATAGCATATGCTATGGCAGTTGAGGAAGTTGGTCAGTCATTCCAGCAAAACAGTGTGGGATTCTCAGCTATTGCCGGTGTTTAGGCTGTGGTACTGGGGTTATGTCTACATGACCTCTTGCAGGTTCAAGACAGCCTTGACCCTGCTAACCCAGCAGCCCTGTTACAGCTCTGTTTCATGGTGACTTGGCCAGCCTGTGGTCTGGTACCAGCCTAACTGCCCTTACCAACAGCTATGCACATCTTCCAGCAGCTCTGAGCACAAGGATGTGGTTCATACCAGCCACCAAAGCACGGTGAGCCCTTAAAATCCAACACCCAGCATGAATCAGGCCCACGCACTAAAGCTGCACGGCTTTGAAAGAAGCAGTGCTTCTGCTCAGCTGTGAGCACGGGCTTTGTGCTCGGGATCGTTCCAGAAACTGATTAACTATCAGAGCTTTTCAAAGCAGCTCAACATCTCACTTGGTTTTAGAATTCCACATTTGAAGAACAAAGGTCTGTATAGAGATGAAGTGCGATGAGGGAGAGAATGTGAAATGAAACTGCATGCAAAGGGCAGAACATTTGTCAGGGCTGCTCTGTAGAGCCATTAGCACGGCCACCAAGCTCCATTTACCTGTCTGGGACACGGGAGCAGTTGCTGGGCCTGTCTGAATGTACTAGAGATTAGCAGGGCAGGAAAACACCTGCTTCCACTTAACTGATCCGAGAGGAAACAAAGGGCAAGAAAAGCTACGGCCTGAGCAACGCAGGATTGGATGAAAGCTAATATGCAGCTTCAGATTGGCAGTTGGCAGCCATAACCCTCAATTTAAAGCAGCTGAGAGCCCCAGCTCTTTAGATCTGAAATCTTGCTGCTATGAAGATGAAAGACTTTGTTTTCCCTCCTTTTTTTTTTTTTTTTTTTTTTTTCCCTTTTTTTCTTTTTCTTTTCATTCAACTGTGGCCAAATGGGGAGTAGGCAGATGGGAGTCCAGGCAAACCCAGGTGCTGAGTTGCTGCACTTGATAATAGGCAGCGAGGAGTGGCAGGCAACCCTGCCAGAAGGAAAGGCAGAAATGTTCAGATCCTTGTGCAGGAGCTCAGGGAACCCCTTCAGTTTCCCTGGGGGGAAGATGAGGTTGATTGGGACTCACTGATGAGTACAGTATAGGCTTCAGTGTAGATGTGGGATTGACATTCTGGTGGTAAAGAAGGGAATCTGGGGCTTCTCATTGACTTTGTGTTTTGCTGCTTGGCGTCTCTGCAAGGAAGGCTTTGAGGAAGGCTTTTTAGGTTGGATTCTCAAAAATAATTTATTGAATCAAAGAGCATTGAAAAAGCGAGCAAAAAGGCTAGACAGTCCTTATTTGAGGCTCAGCTCCATGGCCTGGCTCTGTGAGCTGCGTTTCATTCACAACACGGGCTCAGCATCGTTTGAAGTATGCTGTCATTAGGCTCGTGTTTTAACTCTGTTTGCTTTGATTGCAGCAGGAATGCTTCTGCTGGCTGCTAACAAACTGGTTATACCAGGGATACCCACCACAACGCCGCAGACCAGGCCCCTTGAAGGCTGCTGTGCAGTGATTAAAGGAATGGCCCCTGGCCTCTCCTGGGGCTCTCTTCAGTGCCAGGTTCAAGGGTTTTTATGGGTGTGCAAGGGAGGGTACCTTACCTTTCCCTTGTTCACCAGCGTGTGCCCTATGGAAGCGTAATTTAAGTCTGGCAAATTGAATGGTTGGCTCCAAGTTAGCATGTTTGCAAAAAGGGAAAAACAGAAGGCAAGGTTTCTAAGATTATAAAACTTTCTTTCCCTGTTCAAATAAGCATGTGTTAGCCTGACTTGCCTGCCTACCACTTCGGTCATCTTCAGAGCAGTAAAGAAACAGTGAAACGTACCCATGACCTTACACAGCACCACTGGCAAAACGTGTTTTAGCTGCAGAGTGTTTGATTGCATGCAAGCTGTCCCTCCAGGTTGTTGTACCTCTCCGAAGGCTGCAAAGAGCAGTACGCTTCTCCCCTCCTCCTTTGCTTGCTTAACTTGTTAAGACATGGAAGGTTACTCCTGCTATGACTCCTATTCCTGACCTGACAGGTGGTGCCTTGCACTGAACTTTGCTCTCACAAACGCAGTTGGGTTTCACGTATCAGCCTCCACTTTAGTGGGCTCGCCCATCTGCACAGAATTTGGTAATTCTAGCAAGGTGTGCTGCTGCAGCCGTCCCTGGTGCGGGGCTGGGGAGCGCTGCTGAGCGCTTGCTGCACAAACAAACAGGGGTTGGGGATGCCACGCGTTTAATCTCACGCCTGTAGCTCTGTACGTTGTGCAATGAGCTGCTGAGCGCAGGTACGAAGATGAAAGAGGTGGAGGTGATGCAGGAAGCGATACTGCTGTCTGCAGCCCGCAGATGAAAGGAGTGAGCACCTTTATGGATCTGCCCCAGTGTGACCCCTCGGTGCAGAGCTGTGCTAGGAACAAAAGAGCTGTAATATTGGATCAGAAGTCCAACGTGCTTGGCAGCCTGGTTTCCAGAACTACATAATATGAACTTACTGGAAAAAAAAAAAAAAAAGATAAAAAAGTGCTAAGAGGAATGGCTGTGAGATAGTTTGGTGAAAGGAAATGTTTATTTTTGACACAAGAAATGCTACGTTTGAACTGTGTGGCAAGGAGCATTTGCCTCGTTTCTTTCTTTATCCCATCTAAAACTGTGGGCGTGCCCCTATAGCCAGGGTTAGTGTGTTTTCATCTATCTGAGCATTTGCTTCCTACCAAAATTTTGGTGTCAGTGACATCCTGTGGTGTAGAGTTACATTAATTGGGATGGTTTTGGGGGGCAAGATACCTGTGTGCTTCAGTTTATCTGCATTTACCTGAGGAGGAATTATTAATGTGAGGATTTGGTTTGCTGCCAAGTGCTCGTGGCCCAGATGTAGCCCATTTGTTCTGATAACAACAGAAATGGACGTTGCAGTAGTAGGTGTAACAAGTTGCATGTTAATCTTGTTAAATATGAAAATTAGGTAATAAGGTTTTCTCTGGTGTACTTCATGAAGATTTATAAAGTACAGAGCCAACATCTTCAGCATCCTAACAGTGTGCCAGGAATTAAATTTTATTTCAAGGATAGTTTATATCTCTAGTTACAAATAAATAAATAAAATGGGCAAGTGTTTGTCCAGTCTAGTGGTGTTACGTTGTGTGCTGGGTTTTGCTGCTGTGATAGGGTCAAGCTTATAAGAGCAGGAGGAAGCATTTGCATCCCTGGAGCACAAAGAAGGGGTTTTTGTATGTATGGACTGCAGACGTGGGGAAAATGCTATTTGCACAAGCTCCAAATTAGTTAATTTATCTGTGTAGCAGTTTTGGACCTGCATTTGAATCTCTCAGAGTCTGACATGGGGTACATGCTGCTGAGCTAGTTTTCTGGCCAATGGAATGATGGAAATCTCTCAGCAGCTTGCTTTCAAAGATCATAAAGCCCTTGAGAAGCCTCACCTCAGCATACAGGGGAAAAGACTCGTTTACTATTGCTGCATTAGAAGAGAATATGAGAGGCTCAACAAGCCAGATTGTTATATAGCACCAGCAGGTCCTGTATGGCTTAGTCCTCTGCTGCATTATACGTATGCCACAAAATGTTGCTTCTGCTTAATGTTATAAATCATTTATTGAGGACTTGTGCACTTCTGAGTCCAGCTGATACAGGACTATTTCTGATCTAAACAGGCTGTTAACTTTTGAAGAATATAAGTGAAAATTGTTTTTAATTTCACAGTCTTATGTGGCAACATCGTCCACTGGCTGTCAGTGGTTTTACTGGCTGAAATAGGAAGGTAAGGGAAATCAGAGCAGTGGGCTGGAATGTAATAGCTTGGATGTTCTGGCTCTACAACAGATTTTTCTGTATGATTTCAAGCAAGTCACTTCAGTTTTCCTAATCTCTCTGGTTCAATTCCTCCGATATAAAACAACATTCTTTACAGATATCTTGAACATCACGACTTTTGTAAGGTGTGCAGACAGTGCAGATGGGCTGAAAGATATCCAAGACACTAAGCCCAGACTCGTTCCACAGACAGATCAGTGGTCAGTTGCGTTACCATATGTGAGGTTTTCAAGGGGAATCTTTTAGAGATGTCAAAGAATTTTGTAAACCAAATTAGCATAACTCTCTCATTACAGATGCTGGGTAAGTCTCCCTGATTTGAAGCTTCTCCTATGTTTGCAACAAGGTACAACAGCGACGTACAGATTGGACTGAGATGACAGAGACGTGTTTAGCGTTACCATCAAGCAAGTATGTCATATGTAAATAGTCTTCGTTTGCAAACAAATGGCCCTTGTGTACTAACCAAGGCCAGAGTGCAGTTTATTGCAGATAATAAGTAATTTCTTGTTGTGATAACAGAGAGGTTCATTTGCAGTCATTTCTCGTCTTTTTCTGTGGAAAGATATGGTTGCCTTATTCCATCACAAAACTCAGTTCTCTGTGTTGCCTGTCAAGGCCAGCTAGAAGCCAGCTATAGGTGAAACAGTTCAGAAAAAAACAGCTGTGGGGAAATGGGGCTTGGTTGGAAGAGTTCCTAAGGATCCAGTCTCCTGGAGTGGAACTACATAGAGGATAATGACTATTGCTCAAACCTAGGGGTAGCTTGGATAGGTCACTGGAAAAAAAATCAGAATGGGGGTGGCTCCTGGGCTGTAACTCAGGCAGGATGGAGATGTTGATGCTGTTTACAAAAGGAGGGGGAGGCTTGTGCACTAAGGGGGGTAATTCATATATACTAATATAATTCATGTACCTAAGCCATGTCCTGGCCGTTTCCTGTTGCTGGAGAAAATATGTCTGTTTGTGTGCCAGCTAAGATAATAATCTATACATTTGATGCTCACATAGGTTAAAATCTCAAATATTTTAAGTGTCCAGATGGCCCAATGTGGAAGTAGGCTCTAACTATATTGTCATACAGGATGGTGTTGCAGCATATGCTGACAGATTTGTGCTAGTTTTATTACTTTGGGTTTTGAATTGCTGTCAAGACAGCTGAAAAGATCAAAGTGAGTAAATCTTTTGAGAGATGTAGGGCCCTGGCACCAGGATTTTACCACCTGTGTCATGGCCAATGTCACTCCAGCATCACTTGTGCTAACTAGACGTGCCTCCACACACCTCTGCCCCACGTCATGGTGCATGTATCCCATTGGGATATGTATTTTGGAGGTGGGTAGTTTCCTATAGATTATAGATGCTATCTATGCCAACTGCCGTCCAAAGAATTGGACACTGAAATCCTGTATTTGGAAAGCTATTTACTAACTTTGACTTTTAAATTCCTTTTGAGGGTGCACAAATGCAGACTGGGATGCTGCAGGCATAAGTTTCTTCTCCAAAATGTTGTGGGCTAGATCTGTCCCAGGCAAAAACACGTTTCAAAGCGACAGCTCCAGCAAGCGGGAGAAGAAAAGGAGAAAGCCAGCTTGCTCTGAAGCAGTCGAGAGTACAATCTAACTGCAAATTGTATAACACCTTGCAGGAGAACTCAGTCTTTCGCAACTAAAGGTTTCCAAGGTTTCTCTTGAGTTAGCTGTGGGGATAAGTTGTGTCTTAGGGGAATTCTTCTGCCAGTTGGGCTAATTAACATGATAATTTGTTGTTTCATTAGCTACATCTTTCATGGGAAATGTGAGTGCATTTCCTTCATAACAAGGAGAAAATATTTCACTTGTTTTTCTTTTTTCGTGACACTGATGAGAATTTGCTGAAAACTTCCTTGAAAAGGGCTGAAATTGGTGTAAAGAAAGCCACAGTCTGGCTTTGTTTTAAATGCAGTTATTAATCATGGTGAGGAGTGAACAGTGGTTCCGTATCAACCCCTTTCCTGCATCCTTCAACACTTTCAAAACAAGGTTATCAAGGAAGAGATTCCACTTGTCAGCATCCCAGAAGCATTTTGTACAGGGAAAGGGAAGTATGGCTCTGTCGACTACAGCCAAAACAGGACCTTTTGCTAGCATTGAGAATGGGATTTCTACCTGGCTAAACTAGGAGTAAGTACCACAGAAATATTAGGAGTAAATACCACATGTCTGCGCTGACGTGTGCTGTGGTCATTGTAATTTCAGTCATGGTGCCTGCGAATGGATTTAGGAATCCAGTTGTAGGCCTCTGCTCTTAGTAGCTTGTGTATCGGTGGACTTGAGTTGTGGTTGGACTCTTTATTAGTTTCTGAAATAACTTTGGATGTCAAGACTAGATGGTGATGGGATTCAAGCTGCTCTTAAGATTTGAAAAAATAAAAAAATAAACTCTTGTGAATTTACCAGCAAAATTACATGCATGTCCTTGCATCTGTGCCTCAGGTCACCCTTTTTAGGGAAAGAGATCATCAGCCCATCCACGTAACTTCTATTCCATTGCAAACTGGGTGACCTAGGAGGGTTCCAGTTGAATAATCTGATTTCTAATTCAATGGGTGTCATATTCTGATTGACTGAAAATTAGTTGGTTTCTAAAACACTCGAGCTATCTCAGCAATGTTGAATGCCACTTCCTCCTGGAACCTTGGGTGCTGGTAGACCTCTATTCTTCTCCTACACATCTTAGGGTGTCTAGAAGGGGTGTGAGACATACTTTGGAGCAGCACTTCCCAATCCAAGCGTGTGCTCGGTAAATAGTTGAATCTTTGTTCACGGCAGCAGTGCGGAGACCCGCGTGCCCCCGGAGAGGCCGGTGTGTGCAAAGTAGGGCTGCAGCACGCCAGTCGGCCCGGCTCGGCCGCTCCCCGAGCGGAGGACACACCTGTTAATAGCTAGAGGCCATGAGATTGGTTGGACGCGAGGAATGCACCTGCGCAGGGAGGGGTGAAGGACTACATGTAAGACGAGCCCGTAGACACTCGCCGTCTCTTCTCAATTCCAGCTTAAACAAGCAACAGCGCTCTGGGCTGCGAAGAAAGCCATGCGTGGTTTCATCCTTTGCTTTCCTTTTTTATTTTATTTTTTTTTTTTTAATTTTGTTTTATCTCAATAGTCTGATACGATTTAGAAGTGTTGTTTTTTTTTTCAGGTACAGTTGTATTTTATTTTTAAAATTTTTTTTGTCTTCCGTCGTTTCGTGTGAATCTCGCTGCGAATGCCTCTCGCTCCGAGTTCGTCTTTTCCAGGACACGGAAAGATCAGGCGATGGAAACCCTGGCGTGCGCTCTCCTGACGGTCATTGCGTCCCTTTTGTTACCTCTCGAAGGCTGATGAGCTTGGTTTGGGAAAAGGTGGTTGTGCTTCCATGCTGAAGTTACTTGAATGTGTGTGTGTTCATGGTCCTGGTAAGCCTTAGAGTCCAGGTGCTGTGGTAAAAATGATCTGCCTAGCATGCAGCATGACTTCTTTGATGCCTTTCATGCCTACGTTCATCAAAATTCTCCTTTCAACTTCACTTTTTTTTTTTAGGGCTCTGTCCTCTTTTCTCTTCCTCCTTTTCTCCCCAGGTAGATTAAAGAGGGTTTTGTTGTAGGGATCAGGTTTTGTCTGCTCAGTTCTGGGGGAGGGGGAAGCGGCGCATGAATTCGAACGTTCATTTTCCAACCAGCAAAACCAGTCAGGGCAGGTAGGAGCAGAACCAAGAAACCGAATAGGAGGGAGCCATGGGGGAAAGAGAGTTTCACCAAGGTGTCATGGAGAGCCTGGAAAAAAAGACGCCTTCGGAGAAGTTTTATGGCGACTGAAATGAGATTAGTGTAAATTTTAAGAGATCTATGCAAAGAGAGTCGTTGCATTTCAACGAGCACCTAGCGTGGGTACTGCTAACAGTGACCCTCCGAAATGCAATGTGCTATAGGCTCCTTTTCAATTTCTTTGTGGCGATTGCCACTTTTCAGTTAGTTTTTAAATTAACTGGCATTTTAGTGTATTTTATTGCATTTGCAAAATGCCTAACCCTCTAGTTTTAGACATACTCTCATTACTTCTGCTACTTTGGAGCCAGAATTAATTCCTCAGCTGCTGTGCTGGAAGTGAAGGAAATTGATTGGGAACTTTTCAGCCGCTGTTGTTGTTCAGGTGGAAGGGGAGATCTCGTTCTGCTTCAGTCATCGGTTTCCGCTCATGGCACGGAGGAGCCATTTTGGGTTCGTTTTGTTTATTCTTTTCTTACCTGAGGCTTTTATGTGTGTGTGTGCCTGACAAAACGAGCATAATTAAGTCTTCTCCCCGTTCTCGCGCTAGTTCGCTCTCGTTGCGGAGGGAGCGGTGCCAGCTGCGACTAGCCTTTACTTGTGCTGCCTGCTTGGACACCAAAGAGGCAGAAGACAAAACAAAGTGGTTTGCTGCATTTTTGAAGTGTTGAAGTCTAGTAGTGGGCTGGAGGCAGTCGCTGCACTGCTTTCTCAGACGGGCAGATCGAGTCGAGGTACCCAAAAAGCCCCTTCTCTCTCGGCTTCTCCGCTTGGGTCGGCAGCTGGAGGGTGATGCTGTTGACGTGGTAAATTTGGATGGAGGAGTAAGAGGTGTTTTGTAAGGAAGCAGGCTTCTTGTATAATGCATCTACCCGGATTCACGAAGAAGCTCTGGGCTGGCTTTGCAGACACTCTGCAGTCAGCAGAAAATGTTTGCTCACTCGTTCCCTCCACCCCTTTGGTAAAACAGCCTTCGAGAAAGTTCTGCGAGGCACCGAGCTGGGCCGAAATAACGCCAGGGGATCTGGCTTCTCAGAGCCAGGGAGCTTGAGCTTGCCCTGATTTAAATGCTGTTTGATTTAACTGACTTCAGGAAGGGCTTTAATAGCTTGTTTCTGAAAAAAATTGTCAGGATCGCATGAAATACTGCTAGATTATGTACCCCTTCCTTTCCAGTGAGGTTAATTCTTCATTTTTATTTTTACGTATATTTTCTCCCTGTAATTGCAAGTATTTAAATTCAGATGACTTAACTTCTTCCTTGAAAGAATTATGATTTAAAGATGCTTTTGTTTTGTTCTAGACTCCTCTGTAACAGAAAATTAGTTTGCGTTTGTGTGAATCTCAGAGAACAGCATTACTATGGAAAAATGGCGTGCTGTTCTGTTGGTACACAAATAGCTAGCTGTGAGATTTTTTTCCATTTAATTTTTACTTTGCAAATTCTATACTGGTCCCAGTCTTTTTACTTGGCTTTGATCCATTTTTTAATTTAACTGGCATTACAGCTTGCAGATGTGGGTGTCTGAATTTCGGTGCCTGCACAAAGCTGGAGGTGTTACATGCAAGACTTTTGCAAGCACCTTTGCCTGTGGGTGTCTAAAGAGCTCTCAAAATCAATCATTTTAATTATTGAATCATTGGTTATTACTAAGTGAGAAATTGAGCTGTTAAAAGACACTGCTTGGCATATGGGCAACTGAAGTTGAACAACCAAAATGTTACAAACTTGTAGAAAACCGTAGGAATGCCAGGATTTTGGAAACTGTTAACTAAATACCAAATTCCGTCTCCTCTTCCCATTCTGCCCAGCAAGCAATGATCTTGGTGAAGATTTCTCAGACAAAATAAATTACTAGCCATGGTAATCATGAACCCAGTCCTGGCTATTTTAGTACATTTCAGGAAAGCTAAAAATTACAACTTCCAAGTCTGGTGTCTTATAGAAGTTGCTGAGAGCTGGCGATGACCAGCATCAAACTCCAGATGCCAGATACAGTGACGCTATTTGGTATTCCCAACAGAGCAGGGGCTCAGTTCTTGTCTGGAGCCTGCCCCTGTTAGCACCAAGGGAAACGCTGGTCTGTGCAGGGAATGAGTTCAGAGAAGTGTGGGTCCTGAAGCTGACCCGCTGACACAGTTTTACTCATGCATGTTGCTGTACAAAAATGGAGTAAAATTTCTTTATTTCAGAAAGAAGAAAAAAAAATCCTCCATGGAACAAAGATTTTAATTTAATCAGAATTGAAATGAATGAAAGGGCACATTAGAATATACTTCAGTTATGATATACCAGTTAATGATAGTGTTTGAAAATTGCTTCGATATGATATTCATTTAACTTTAAAAACCCTCCTAGGTTTCCCCTTTTGTGCGAATGTTTGCTCGCCTAGGAAATAGGGTTTTCTTAGCCTCCTTAGTTGGAGGGGAAAAAAAGGGGGGGGGGGGAGAAAAGCTGAAGTGCTTATTTTCTACATTCCTAATAAATAAATGAAGAAGAAGAAGAAGAAAAAAGCATGTAATGAGATTTCAAATTACAAAAATGTAAATTGGACATAAAATATGAGTGCAATCAGATGTTAATTTGTTAGACATTTTGTTTGCAAAACAAGTTAATTAGAATGTTCTTACCATATTTTGGGCAGGGGAAAGTGGCCCGAGGAAATCACATTTCACAGTCGGGATGCACATTTCACTTTAATTAGATTTTTTTTTTTTTTTTTTTTAATGGCTCTGTCATTAGAGCCAAATAAGTCTGTTTTAGGGGCTTACTATTTTGTTTTTCAATCTTTGGTGGTGGCAGAAGTAATCCCGATCAATAAGCCATCTGAACTCTAGAAACAGAACTTGGTTTGCCCTGATGCTTTTAAGCTTTCAGCTAAGCCTGGCTGTCCTTTCCAACTCCAGGTACAGCTTTTATCTGATGGAGCTCCGAGATATAAAGGCTTAAGTTTCACATGCTTTGTTCTTTTCGTTGGGCTGTGCCTATTGATTAAGGCTCACCCTGCAGGTTAACCAACAAGTTATTTTTTCCCCCACTGGAGCTGCATTCCTTTCCAGACCTGCAGCTGCCTGGGCAAAGCCGGGTACCTCTGTGTCCCCCCTGGCATATCTGATACCCCATTAATTGATACCCGATTGTTTTTAAGGCTGGGGGAACTTTGTCTACTTGAGAAGTGTGGGGGGGAGGTGGTAAGAAGTAGAAGAGGGGGGGAGAAAGAAAGGTAATATAGGTACAGAGCTAATTACTCACCATGTTTAAAGAAAAAAAAAAAAAAGCGGGGGGTGGAGTTCATTTGAGTTCCTTGTTTTCCACTCCTCTTCAGTCATTCTTTCCTTTTTTCTCAAGGCCTGAACATTGGTAATAGTGGTGATGATTAACTAAATGAAGTTGGTAACCTGGGCGACCATTAGGGTGGTTTTATATTTCATGGGTACCGCATAGGCAGAGAAAGCACACTATTGAGGACTCGGAAAAATGAGATGGGGCGCTTGGGGTTTTTGGTGGTGACTTGTTTTTTTGTTCTTTTTTTTTTTAATTATTTATTTTGTGGTTGTTTTGGTGGTTTTTTGCTTTTTTTTTTTTTTTCCCCTCATTGTGTTTCTTTACTTTGTGTTTTGCACCTGGGTGTTTCACAACGGTAAGGCTACGAGCACCTTCTTCCATGTTTCCCTTCTGCTCCAGTCTTTTTCATTCCTTCTCTCCTTGATCTTTTGAAAGATCCTGTGTCTGACTGAATTGCAGTTTCCACTTGTATGCAGGCCCACCTGGAAAACACTATCTTGGGGAGTAGGAGGAAGGTGAAAACGATTTATTTCTCAATTTATTAGATATATTCTAGATTAATTGGCTTGGAGATTTATCTTTCATGATGCATCTTACATTTGTCCTGCTTTTGACATAATAACATAGTGCTATTCTCTTGAGACAAAGCATTTAATTTTGTGCTGTCACCATGCTTGTGTTGAGTGTACCAAAAGCAAGTGCAGTCTTCTAGAACAAGAAATTCTCGAAACCCTCAGGCCTCTGGTGGGCATGAATTGTTTGTTTCACTGGCAGCATGAATGTAAGCAGCAAGCTGGTGCCATAGCTTACGTTTGTTTGTTTGTTTGTTTTTGAGGGGGTAAATATTAATAATTTTTGTGTTTTGTAGATACTAAGTCTCACTCAAAACAGACAAGAAAAATAGCTGAAAATGATTAGTTTACTAGTCAAGTGAGAAATAAGCAGGTATCAGTTTCTAACAAACTATTTTTATTTGGTGAACTAAACGGAAATAAACATGTTGGACTTAGTATTAAAAAAGAGGAAGATCCAGGGTTATGATTTGATGTGAAATGAGGGTTCATCTAGGAAATGTGGGCTTTATAAGTGAATGCTTCCTTTTGACTTGTCTTCGTGCACACCATGCTGGTTAGTGGGATCCACAACTCATTAGAAAGGTGGCCCATGCATTTTGGGGGCTTCTGTGCCTGAGAATTTGTCGTTGCAAGCATCATGTTGGCTAGAGCAGGTGGCTGGGTTTGCTGATTTTACAGCATTGCCTGCGTCTCCAAGTAACCTTCTTAGGGAACGCTAAGCAAAACATTCAAACCGTGGCCAATTTTTGGCAGCTTTTGCAGAAAAGAGAAAGAATTATGAAAGTTTTTTCTGTCCTGTATACAGAGTTGCACATGCTGAAGTGAAGATCAAAATGTGTTTCTCAGAATATCACACAAACTTGCATTTAATCATTTAAGCTAGTTTTTATAAAATCATTTTCTGAACTCATACTAGTTGTTACTGGGTTTGGTGTTGGCCCTTTGGCTGCCAACAGGAAAAAAAAATCACCTCATTTTTTACAAGTATAAATTTCCTTTGATTATTTTTCTATTATTCACTTCTGAAATTTGTTTTGTATATGAAGCATCTCCTATGGTACTAGGGAGGGAAAGTTAAACAGATGTAGTGTTGTGCAGAAGATAACACAAAGGCTCTTTCTATTTTCTGTATTCCATTATTGACAGCAGTTAGGCAAACCAAACAGATTATTATTCATTCAGTGGATTAGCTCTAAAACAGTTCCAGAAAGTACAAGGTAAGAATTTAGGTCTTCCTGGAAACTGTTTCACAGCTTTTGTTTGCTACAATGATAGATTATTTTTTTTTTTTCCCCTCACAGAAGACAACATTTTCATTGCACGGTGCTGAGGGGTAGGCCATAAATGATATGAAATTTTGAGCAGAAAATTCACCAGCCGCTGTTGGGTTGAATAATGATTAACACAAGAGCAAGGAATGAGGATTGTGTGTTAGAACTGCATTATGCAGCCAAGAAATACGTGCCTTCGAAGTAGTCATCTTAGCGTGTTACCGTGTACCAGCTTATACAGGAAACCCATGCGGAGCTGCAGAATTTTTGTTTGTTTAACTACATTGTCCTCTTTGGCTTAATCTTCAGGTGTTTCTTTCTGGTGTAAGTCAATATAGGACAAGCCCTAGGAGGTGTCTGATGAGGAAGTCGGTGTAGCACTGATGTACAGTTCTGATACTCCTTTGAGAAGGAGTTTCAACTCCTTTGGAAGTGCTAGGTTGACTTGGTGTGCCAACAACATATTCTATTGGTACACTGCACCAATAGAGCCCCTGTTTTCACTCAAATGGAGGACATTACAAAGAACCCATTTAATGCAAGGGCTTTCAAGAGCCCAACCTAGGGCGTCACCCAAGCACAGGACTCTCTTGAGAGCAGTTCTGTCAGAGACCAGAAGCGAAAGAAGCGTGCAGGAAGGGCTGGATGACTTCGCAGGTCTGCTCCAACCTCTGGCTTTATAATATTATACTATTGTCCCTTCATAATAATACAGTGAGAGTCGAATCCTGCTCCAGGCTGCCATTCCTGACGTGCTGTGAATGGATAGTAAAACGTGTTAGCAGAGGGCCTGGTATGTCAAAAGGATTTTAATTAAAAACATCTCCTTTTAGCAATGGAAAAAAAGAAATAGGACTGAGGCCTTTCGCCCTTCCATGGTGAATTTAATCAAGACTGGTACTTTTTTTTTTTTTTTCTTTTTTATGTCTTTCAGCATGTATGAAGGGAATTGGTTGATCCAATTTCATTTCTTTAGGAACAGGCAGACTGTAGCTGCACACCCCCTCGTGGATTTCTTAGCCTTTTGTTCGCAATTGCAGAAGGGAGGGTGAGAAATAGCAGAGCTTTAAAGGTGGATGGGCAGTTGTGTTTTGTTTCGGGTCCTCAGAAAAGTGCCTGGACACTTGGACTGAGGGTTGCCACATCCAACTGCTGCTTTGTGCTGGTTCAACATGGCCATTGCCCCCTTCCCATGCCTTGGTTCTTCTGCACTGAAGAAATTAAAGGTATTTTTCTATCAGGAAATATGCCAAAGTCAGGAGGGTGAAAGAGTTTTTAAAGGAAAGAGTCCTGAAAAAAAATCTTGTTTACTTTCCCTTCTGCCTTTTCCCTCTGTTTACACCTAATGTGGAAAGAAGCAAGGCTTTCCTATGCCACTGAAATATCTTCATTTTAGATGCTCTCCACCTCTGCTGGGTGGGAGAAATGTGAGAGCTGATATAATACTGCTTGCCAGGTACCACTGCCACTGATTTGTACATTCTGGGCACAGAAAGATGTGTCCCATTGAAGCTCTTGGAAAGATTTGCATTTTATATCTTTGAAGCACTAGTTCATGACATTATGTATATGTTTTCTGGGTTGAACATGTGTCTTGGTCCATATAAAATCTCTGAGATTGTTGAAAGGTTTCAGTAATGGGCTTAAGAAAAGATCCACTGAGTCCAGGAGCAGTGAGTTTTTAGCTTAGGGTATATTTCTAGTACACTTTTGCTCTTGTGCTCATGAAAGCAGGAGATGTTACCTTCTAGCTGGGTCACAGATGAAAGTGTTTTGGATCAGGCTGAAATATTCCTGCACCATCAGAAAACAGCAGGATCATGCCGCCTTTTCCTGCTGGGAAAAGCAGGAGCTTTTCCAGAGCATCATAAATGAAACGGTGATTGCCTTGAACTGTCCTTATGGCATCTGAAATACTAGGTGGGGCTGCTAAGGGTCACGTAGTCTGATCCAGGGCTAGATGGGGTGGCTCAGCACCTTTTCCAGCTGAGCTCAGAAAATAGGCAAGGACGCAGGTTTCACAAGCTCTCGTCTCACCCGAGCGGTGACACCGGTCTGTGACACACGCAGCGTCCTCCATCTCATCTCATGAGAAGGTGGGGCAATGACTGGGCGCTTGCATGCTAATGTAAAATGTTTATGCATTTTTCCTTTTGCTGTCACTATTTTAAAGTGGCAACATAGTTTCCTGGCAGCTTTCCAAGGTTATTGTGGTGTAAAATGTTAAGATTAAGCAAAGGCCCAGTTGCAGCTTGAAGAGGACATTTTAAAAAAGATAAATCCCTGTGTTCTCTGTGAGCGCTGACATCTCAGGTATTTTCTATTCCAAGTTCAAGGGAGAAAAATGTTTCCTGTGCACCTCGGGTTGCAGGGAGCACTGGCAAACTCCATCCACACAGCAGCAAAGGCAATTCCACGTGGTTTCTGAGGGCAGGACTAGATGGGTGAATTCAAATATGCGATCCCACACTCATCATGATAGCACGTATTCAGTGGACTAACTTTCATCCACAGTGACAACCTCTCAGCGTGCAATTGGTTGAGGTTCTGGCCTGTAATTCTGCTCTGCTGGATGACCTTTTCTATTGAAGGTCTGGTTTTATTCATTACGACCTTTAGGTTTGACCCAGGACACTTAATATGTGTCTATCACCTTCCATCTCTGAGGATTTTATGAAATCAATGTAATTCAATATTTTTCCCCTAATTATAACTAAGCATCATGTAATTTTTTTATAAACTGTGGTCAGTCAAGAAAATTATTGATGAAACAATCACAGTTTTGATACACATCAACCTGATCTGTTAACACAACCTGAGGGTTTTTTTTGCATGGAAATCCTACATTCTTGCTATTCTAACTAACATGTAGGCTACTGTAGACAAAGAGCTATTGTTTATTTCTTCTTGTTGACTTTCTTCATTCAATGTTATTGATGTAGAAATGACAACTTCTGTTGTAACGGTGAAGTGGAGCATGTCTGTTAGCTGCCTCAGGAAGCTTTATCTTTCTTGACGCTTACCTACTAGCAAGGGGCTGATGGTGTTCAGTGTCTTCTTGTTAACACCACCACAAAATGTGAAAGCAATCCCAACCCTTCTCCACCCATATGTTTTTTTTGCAGTGGTTTATTTAGCTGTTCATAAGTTGGCCTTCTGAAACAGAAGGGGGAATCATATGTGTATTTTTGCTCAAATGTCAATGCAAGGGCATGGCACACAGTACAAAACTTTAAAAGTTGTGTGGGGTAGCCTCATGGAAGAGTTCTTGTAATGTTGGCATCAGAAGTTGACTGGAATTTCTCTTAAGTGAATCTTGAGGAAGTGTTGTATTGTAGTGACCAATCTAAAATATCGGGTAATGTAGAGGGTGACATGAGAGTTGTACATCTTAAACTGGTGGGATTCTAGTTGCAACAACAGCTTCATTTATCATTTCATCACATTTCTGTCCAGCTGTTTTTCACTTTATTTTTTCCACCTTTCTACTGAATGCAGTCCTACTGTTCCAGTGGTTGCTGTGCTGCTGAGAGTTTGGGAATGGCTTTCACCTTACAGCAGTTTGGAAGTCTTCATGCAAGCAGTAAGGGTTGTTTTTGCTGTTGTAAATTAAAACACAAGCTCCCTTTATTCAGGAATTTAGCTTTTTTGACTTGGAGTTATCTGGAACCAAACTAAAACGTCTCTTCCCCTGCTTTCAGCTGCACCTCTTGCCTCCCTGAATGCTGGAGGTCATTTTGTTGTTGTACCCCATCACGAACCACCCCGGTGTGGTTTTGGCTAAGAAACCTAGCAGCTGCACAGGTAAAGGAGGAAATAGGTGGAGGGAGGGAATGACAAACCCCGTCCTGTAGCCACACTGTGGGTGGAAATGGAGATTTCCAGCGGGTTTTGGAATGCAATGGAAGGTGTGTTTGTCAGGTTACCAGTCCTGGCTTCGTAAGGGTATTAAATGTCAACACTGAGCCTCTTTGTGCTGAAGAAACTGTAGTCATGCATTTAGCTGCTGCAGAGCTTTTTTGGAGGATTAGGTGTGTTTTTTAATGCAATGCTTCAATATCATAAAAATCTACATATGCAAAAATACTGTGAACGATGAGAGGATCCAAATCCTCTTTCTTTAAACACTCATGCCTTCTTTGTATCAACTATGCAAAAAATAAATCTGATTAGAAGATGACTGAAAAGAATCAGCAAACTTTAATTGCTTAATAAAAACATGGATAAAGGTTAAAGGGCTGGAGGTACCAGAAGAAAGGTAAGAGTCGTATGCCTAAGGCCACAAGCTTGCATTGCTTCCTGGATTTTGCATTCCCCCACATTTTCAATTGACGTTACCAGGTAGGGCATAAGGTTGGCTGTAATTGCCCATACCTCAAATACCGTCCTGTTACAGTTTTCTGCTGGTGAGTGTGTTCCAGTAAGTGTAAATAGAAAGGAGAACTCTCCTTGGTAAGTGACAGCTCTGAAAGTGTGCGTGGGGAGGCAGAGGATGGTGGGAAGAGGTAGGACGTGTGTGTATCATGACCTGTACAAGTACTTCTGGGATAATTTTCAGAATGTTGTTGCATCTTCCTCTCTCACATGCATAGTATTTGGTAATTGTTGAAACCACAAAGGAGGGACAGCTACAGGTGGTGTTTTTCCCCCCTCCCCTTTTTTCTTCTCCAAATAATGAGGCCTTCTAGCTTGTTCTATATCTACTGCTTGTAGACCATGATCCTGAGATGCCATTACCATCTTACTGGGCAGCATTGGATGTTTTCTGTTTTTCTAATACTGCCTGGTAATGATGATTATGGTGTTTCGTGTACAACGTGGAAAAGTTCAACAGCAAATTTGGAAGCAGAGGTTAGTGGCCAGTAGAGAAATCCATGCTTGATTGACTGTCGAGACTCCCCAAGCATGATTAAATTTATAATGAAATGTTTCCTGTTCTAGAAAAAAGGATAAAAGCAAATATAAGAAAATCTTGTCCTTACTGTAGAATTATGAAATAATTTTAGAGTGAGCCTGTATATAGAAAATCATGTAGAATGTAAAGGATAGCATGTTTCATGCTGCAATGATAAGAACACATTCAAATGAAAATGTTAAGTTTTGTAGCAATGACGAATGCAAGGAATCTTCTACAAATAGATTCTTTCTATTTACTTTCAAGTTATAGTAGCTTTCAAGAGAATGAAAGTAAACATTTTACTGAAATTTAACATTTGAGTTTTCTAGCTCAATTTTCTCTCAAAATCAATTGTTCTTCTGATCTAAATATAAGAAAATTTAAGAGACGTCTGAAATCGAAAGTGGAATTTACTTTTTCAGCTTTGCTATGGTAACTTACTCCTTCTTTTTCATATCAGTTCCTCTAGACTTCTGTCCTCCAGCAAGATGTTCTAATAGCAAAGGCATTTATTTAAAACCTTGAAATTTTAAGTAAGGTATACATTATTTATTTTATTTTAATACAGATCTGTTTTTATTTCCATTTATTACTTTTTGGTGAGAGAGGGGGGGCACTTAACTTCCCTTCCCCTTGATTGTAGCCATTATTTTAGTGGATGGCCACTATAAGATGTTTTACGATACAATGGACTTGATTCTTACTCTGTGAGGTTTCTTTCCAGAAATGAGTGATACTGGTTAAAGTTACTTGGAAAGAGCTAGCTCAGTCTGAAAGGATTTAGTGTGAGAATGTTGTCTTCAATGGTTCACAGATGCTTTTTGTTCTTTTCTGGGAGTTAAAGCAATCCAGGAAGTTTAACTCCTCCAGTTATCAGATACTAGAGGTGCTGTATAATGGCTATCACCAAGAAAGGTTATTATTGCTGATAGATGCTTTTATTGGGCCTGGGGCGTTATGGGCAGGTGTTTCAGTGTACCTGGCAGGTGTGAAGCACTCCAGGACACAGCAGCAGCCCCCCTTCCCACCCAGGGTCTCCTACTGGCACACACTGTGCTGTGGTGTTTAGTCCCTCACGTGAAGGCTGGCTGGTCCTTGAACCCTGTTCAAAAGTGAAAAAAATCATAGATGTGTTGCCTGGATGAGCTGAGTTCTGTTACAGCTGGATCTTATACAAAGCTTGCATATGCCCCGTGAAATACTGTGCTGGATCCACAGTGTCTTAGGGCTATGATAAATATTGCATGCAGTACAACAGTGCCCATGCAGTGCAGCTCGGAGCAGAGCTCTCCTGCTATTGCACGATAGTACCTTGAAAGGTACAGCTTGCAACCAGGGGGCCAGGGAAGGGAGCTGAACAAATCCTGCTGCCCATCTCCTGCGTGTGCAGAGGGTCAGTGGCAGCCAGAAATCCAGCATCCTTACAGTGGCACAGAGCTCTCGGGTAAGGGAGCACCTCGGGCTGAGAATTGGGCTAGATTTCAACCTTCTCTATTGCATGATGTGCTACAGCAAACTTCCCCTGCTTTTGGAAAAAAAATAAAATAAAACAAAGCAGACAGCAACCCTTCATCTTTATCATTACCATTCAATATGCTTAATTACTTTACCAGCAACTGCACACCTAAGCCTCCCGTGACTTTGATTTGAGATTCAAATTTGTCTGTATCCCTTAAACCCAAGCAGTACAATAAAGTATTTGTTCTAAAAGCAATGAACTGTATTAAATACTAGGCCATCTTTGTCACTTCTTGTGCCCTTCCTAGCACTGTTTTGTTTGTATGCCAGTTTTCAGTTTGTCCTTTTAATTGATTGGAAAGACTTGAAGCTGTTGGTATTTTGTGATTCAAAAGGGAGGACAGAATGAGGAAAGAGAGAAACAAAACAAAGGAAATCTTCCTGCTTTTACACTGTGTTGAAATGGAACTTAACCTTGTGTTTCTATTTTAGATCTTAAGTAAATCAACCTTCTATATCAACTTTGTCTTCTGAAATCCGCCGTGATCATCACATTATCTTTTAGTACCCAGTGTCTTCCTTCTGCCCACCACCTACCCGGTAAATGACTTACACGCTCAGTGATGCAAGGCAATCTTTCTCAAGCCATTTCCAGTAGTTTTCATGGACCACTGACATCCCGAAGAATGTGGAATCCTTAATAGCTGCTCCATTTCTCCAGCTGCTGGACAGACCATGGTCCTCTGTGGGCATCTTACTAGACAGTGCTGGATTTCTTGGATCTACTCTAACACTGTCTGGTAACGATGTTTAAAGGGTGAACCAAACAACAACATGCATCGGGAGGAGCTCTCACAGAAAGACATTGTGCCACAATCTAGGCCAAAGTGGAACATTTGGACAACAGGGTAAGGACATTGGCTATTGTACTAACGAGTATTTTTAGATGTAGCTACAATCATAAATACCTCCAACCATGGAGCTGCTGGAAACCACTCCATTAGGTGCTGTTAAGCCTTGCTGTTGCTGTGGAGGAGGTGTGACAGGATACATCGGCTCTAGCATACAAAATTCATGTCTCCATGGAGGCACAGTGCTGCAATCTTCTCTCCCAACAGTGGGGTTGGAGCTGTGATGTGTTTGCATGGCACAGCTCTAGGCCAGGAGGCTGAAAAGGCCAGGAGGCTGAAAGATTTGCTTGTAGCATGGCTGTGAGAGGTGGTGCGGGCAGGATGCTGGCTGCAAAGGTCGTTCTTCCCAATTACAGTTCAATTACCTCCATGGTTGAACGGCCCCTGAACTTCCAACGCTATAACCTGCCCTGTTGCAGGCAGTGCTTGCAGCTGGTGGGTTAATCACGCTAATCGTTCCATTAGGAAACAATGCAATTTAACCCAGGCAAGGAACAACTACTGAGCACTCGCCCTGCTCTACCTAACCAAGCAGAGGAACACGAAGAGCTATGGCCTCACAAGAATTTATTCTGACTGGAGCAGCTCACATGGAAATAGTTTGCTGCAATGAGTGGGGGAATGGGTGAGGTGTTGCTTTTAAGCTGGTGCTCCCTCAGATGGCATAGAGATCAGTTATAAACAAGATTTTGGGGGTGATAGAGGAGAAAGTGTGTGAGCGAGGGGCACTTCCTTCACTAGCAAAGGACTGAACAGGCCAACTCTGTTGGCTTTAGGGAGGAAAGCTCCCAAATTCTGGAGCTTTCTGAACCTTATTTACATTTCCCTGTTCTATCCCACATTTAAAGCACTGAGTCCCTTTACGAGATGATGATCCAGAGCAGTGGAGTTAACAAACGGATAATTTTGGCTTCACCCACATCCAGATGAAGACTTGGGCATGGTCTGCCTCCAGAGAAAAAGGATTCACGTAGAACTCATTAACAGGCCACCGTACAAGCTGAGATTCACCGTTACACAAGGGGTGTTCCTACTGCCTGCATTAGTGCATAAAATTTTGGGGTTCTTGGGGATCTGCCTTGGGGTGGGGTGGTGCACAGGCTTTGTACTGGGTTCTTCGGAGTTGTACCCCTTGGTTTTCAGCTACTTTCTGTAAGAAACGTAAGACAATGATACATGACAATGTAAGACAATGAATCCTTGACCCAGATCTTTACACAGATTCCCGGGACTGGTCTGAGTTTGAACCACAGCACCAAAGCATTCTCCTCATCCTCGATGTGGCATTCATCCCCTCCCTCCCTCCCAAATAAACTGGGTACAGCAGCCCAGCACCGTGCAGGCAAATTCTGTGCTCTGCCTGCGTCACTGGGAATTTCTACGTGTTTTTTTCAACCCTTTCCAGTAGGCCGGGTGCCTGATGACTTGCCAGAACTGCTGTGCAATACAGGAATTGTAGAAAAATGAACCAATGCCTGGTCCCTTAAAGCGCCTGTTCCCTTAAAGCGCCTGCTTTAACTCCCCTGGTTGCCTGGAGCAAGCTCGGTTTTGTGTTTGCCCTTGCAGGTTGTAGCTCTCAGTAATTCAGGAGAGGGAAGGAAGGAGTAGAGGAGCGTTCTTTGGTGATTAGCCTCCGTGTTACTTATTAACCAGTTCACAAGGGATTGAGGAAATGGTGTGAAATTTGAGTGACTCTGCAAATTGGCTTTTAACAAGCATTTAAATGAGATGAATTGGAGTGTGCACCCACCCCCCATCCATCTTCTCTTCTTAAAACAAAATATGGGCACTAAGCTTGGATGGAGTAGAATAAATAAATAAATAATAAGAAAAACTGTAACTGCCCATCCATGGCATGCACAGGGATGTCACCTTAAGGAAAAAAAAAAAAAAAAGAAAGAAAAGAAAAAGAAAGAAAGAAAGAAAAGAAATGGAACCAGGGAACTTCCCCTGCCCTCCCCCATGATGATTTATGCCTAGGAAAGTGTCCGTTTGGTCTTATCTGAGAGAGAGACAGTGAGTCATGGGAGCCAGGAGTAACCCAGAGAAATCCCCTCAGCCTCCATATCTTTTCCTCCCTCCCCTTCTCCTACAGATTTTCATCTCACTTAACTCGGTTTCACAGGAGAGCAATTCCACAGGCAGTACTGACCCTACCATGCTAGAAAAGCTAAAACCTAGTCTTCATTAGGCCTAATTTTGTCTGGGAGCTTTAATACCAAAGAGGGCACAGCCTTTAGGGTGCAACTGAAACACGTGCGTCTGCACCCCACTGTGCTACGGCTTCCGGAGCTGCACGGGACGGGCACGGTGAGCAAATTCGTAGCAACACGGATGCGCAGGACAGAGCCCTTGGTAAGTGAAGCAAGCTCCTTACAATATTTTTATTTAGCTCTCATGCCAGTGGACTGGAAACAGTCGTGTTTTCGTGATTGTGCTGCCTGTAAGGTAAATATTTGTTGGTTACTGATGCCTATGGGAGAGGCTCTCAGCCATTTCCCCTTCCTATCATTTTAGTTCTGGATGTGGAAAAATTGCTTTAACGTTGGTGGTTTTCTCTAGTCTGAGTGCCTGCTGATTGCTGTCTTACCAGGCAAAGTTAGATCTAGCTAGTTTTGTCTAATACTGTCTGGTAATGCCGTCAATCGCATCGGCAAAAATCTTCGTCTTGACGGAAATGTGGAGAACAAAATCTTGCCCTTTTCAGAAGAAGCAGTGAAGTTTGATGCCTGGGCCTTCTCACTGGAGTCTGGGCTTGTGCTGAAAGCTCCTCCGAGTGCAGTGGTCCTGTGCCTGCCTCGGTGACACCTGAGGTGTTCTGCGATGTGTGCATAGGGACAGGGAGATGGGAAGTCAAGGGAACACAAGGGTGCATGGCCGTAACTCGTAGGTAGGTCAGGGTATGCTTTTTTAAGTTCTTTCCCTAAGAAAATAGGCTTCTGAACTTGCTAGCTGTACGTTAGTGCTAGCTGTACGTTAGTGACTTTTGGACCCATTATCAGATTTATTTGAAATTTGATGGGCACAGTTGTAACAACTCAGTAGATCTGAGAAGGTCTTCATAGAAATAAGTCCATTGCCCTGGCAATGTTTCGCCTAAAGAGCAAGCATGGATGAATGGCAAAAACCTCCCAGCACCAGAGCTTGGGAAGCTGATAGTTTCTGAATCTTACTCTTCATCCTACAGAGTTATTCCTCTACTCAACAGAGAAAACACCGTGAAGGTTTTTTGTTGTTGCTCTTCAAGACAAAGAGAATTTCTCGGGGTAAATTTGGGCCATTTTGCCATCTGAAATTGCTATCGGTTAAAGCAGCTGCTTCTGTTGGGAAATAATTTGTTAAATGAGCAAAACTTAACAACGGATTAGTATGTCCTGTTACTACACTGCGACTTCAGATAAGGGCTACTTCATTTTTACGCTGATAGAAAAGTACTTTGTAAAATGTCGTAAAACAAAAGGGTCTGCAAAGCCCTCAGCTCAGCAAACCTGTTTGAGACATAGTTAATTATGCAATAATGAAGGTGGACTTCCTGAGAAGGGCTCCAATTCCTTGCATGCGTCTACCAGCTTAAATTTGTCCTCCCATAGTGAGAAGCAGCAATGAGCTGTGCCAGCTGTAAGATTTCTTGTGCTGTTGGATTTTTTGTGCATACAGCACCGCGGTGTACAGGATGTGTTCCTGGCCTCACCTGGTGAGCACTCCGTGCCCTGAGGCACAGGAGCTAGGACAGCGCAGCCTCACTGCATTGCCAGGAATTTCCCAGTTAGGAAATCTCCTTGCCCCAAACCGCTCAGGCGGTGAAGATGCTATCTGGGTCCTGCCTGAAGTGAGTCACGCTGGCAAGTCTCATTTTGCAGGGTACGAGCAACATCCCTTTCCTCAGCCCAATTCCTTCATGGAAAGGTGCTACTTCCTCTGGTATACTGCGGTGTCTCATCAGTTTTATACATTTACTGTGCTATACCTGAGCTTCAACTGTTGGACTCCTTTTGTCCTTTTCTCCGTGTGCTTCTCCTTGCCCAACACCTTTGTATTTCGCAGAAGCTGGAGTTTCTTCTTGGAAGTTTCCCCGTTTCTATTTCTCTCTGCATCAGATGCTCAACAGGATGTTCCAAGTGGGTTTTTGGAGTCAAGGTGTCCCTCAAAATGAAATAGATCTGACCTTTCAGCAGCACTGCCCTTTGTTAGTTACCTTTAAAAGAAGTAAAAACAAGAACTACCTCTCTTTTAATAAAATGTCTTCTTGGGTAAGTTGGTAATAATAATAATAAAAAAAACAAACCAGTGCAATATCCTGTGTAGTCAATATTAAAGGGTAGGTATGTATGAAACATTCTTACAGAGACCAAAGGTATGACTGTAGTCCTTAATGTTGCATTCACATATTCTTTTACCAATTGCAGTAATTATGATGACAAATATTTACTGTCACTGTATTTTATCACTAGAATCCATGTGTGGATAAACACAAAGATTTTATTTGTAGAAGTAGGAAAGATGGGCTGTATGAATGCATGTGTATATCTTACATATTATTTAACTTGCTGCTTCACTGCTCTAGAGCTTGTTATGAATTTTAAGCATTTTAATTGTGTGTTTAATAAAATAGTTGAATCTCAACCCAGCTCTGTGTTGAATTTATTTTGGAACAATGCAGTTTTGTGTGCATTTAAATTAAGAGTATTCCCAAATGCATGAATTTAATCCAGTAAATGCTGTCCAAGAGCAGTAACTTGTGCACCTCGTGGTGCAGTCCAGCTCGGCATGGAGATGTGGCTGCTCCTCAGCACAGTCTCTGCTTTGATGCTGGAGGAGTAATCATAAAAGCAAGGCGAGTGGGAATCTTCCAGCTCCTCGTGATATCCTCAGCAATACTTAAAATGCTAAAGAAATTTGAAATAGTGTACCCAGTGCTGAGTCTGGTTTCTAAGTAAGGGCACAACTTCTTAATACTTGCCTTGGAGCCCAGTGTGTTTTTTTTAAAAAACAAACTTTGTAAGAAAAATATTATATTGGGGAAAAAAAGTTTAACTTTCATTTCTGTCTGCTTTCCTTTTTTAATCTTAGACACAAAATGCTTTCATACTAAAAAAATCTGAAAAACAGTGGCAAATACTGCTTTTAAGACTGTAAAAATGATTTTTTTTTCAGCCTGTCTGATTTCTCCAAAACCCCAAAGCCCTAAAGTGGATATGCTTAGCATTCTAAGGTGATCACAGGTTCTCCTAAAATTAAATTTAAATGAAATATCCTTTTACCAGCCTCCAGCTTGTGCTCTGGCGTACAAAAAGTGTCCTTGGGGTCTGTTGAGCTACATTTTACACACCATATGTGAATCTATCCTCTATCATCAGGCAACAGCACCTTACGCCTTTACATGATCAAGCCCAGCATGAGGCTGGGGACGTCATTTTACTGAACACATCCCTCAACCATCTCCTGTTTGCTTGCCTCCCATGATAGAAGGGGAACTGTTGATGCTTTAACGCTGCTCATCATCACATAAGGCTTCGGAACTGGCTTTGTTTGCAGTCATGCTGCTGTACTGTAATGTCACAGTCCATTAATGCTGCACCCTCCATCTCACAAGACCAATGTGCCCTTCTCCCCCACACTCCTTGCACACATTGCAAAGTGTTGTGCGTTACCTGCATGTTAAATTGGGAAGGCTCAGGCACAAAATAACTTGTCCAGACAATTGCAGAAGAAAATAACCAAGAGACTTTGTTGTAGACTCCAAGTAATCAGGCTTCTCATTTGGCTTTAACTTGCTAAGATTAATGTTTAACGTACTGCCACGGCAATGTACGGGTTTAAAAGAAAGTTCAGCATCTCATTTCCTTGCTTACCATTAAGAATTTTAAAACCAAGCAAAAATAAAACAGGAATTTCTAACATGCCGCTGAGCAAAGGCAAAGGAAAGGCATTCAATTTTCGTAGTATTTTGTACGAATCCAAACATCTAACCGGAAAAACAGCTTGAACCCTTCTAAATTCTTTATGACTCATCACGGAGCAATAAAAAGTTCAGTACGTTAAAAACAGCTCCTATCAGCCTTAAGGCTGATGAATGCACAATCACCACCAATGCTTGTTCCCAGTGTGGTACGGGCAGTTACAGCTCCAGAATCTCGGCCCTAAATTCACTGTATTCAGCTACTTGGATACTTAGGTGGTGTTAAAAACAAAATACCTTGCCCCCTTAGGAAACTGCTGCTCTGGAGAAGCTCTTTTCATATTCTTTTGTCAGTTTATTTTCAGCAAGGTAGGTGGAGCCAGCTCCCAGGGCAGTAAATTTAACAGGCACCTCCTGGCACAACTGTTACAACCCAAACGGATTCAAGAGCAAAGTTCAAGACTTTCAGACCGCAGAGAACACAGCGTTTGGTTGTTTTACTCAACAGAAGTGGATTTAAGTATGGGAGACGTTGCTTAATGAATAATATATACTTTTATCAAGCTACCTGCCTTTTTCAAGGCATTTTATTTTTCCCAAATATCCTGAACTTGCTTTAGAAGTACGGGGCATCATACTGCCAAGTTCAGGTTTGTGCCACTGCACTGGGCCAGCAAAACGCCCGGGGTGGGTGTGGGAGAAGCAAAGGGCCCGATATTTGATAAAGGTTCCCTTTTAATCTCTGTGTCCAAAGGCAAACCACTTAATGGACTACGTTAAACCATTTCCTTGGCTCTGCAATTGGGCGCCAAAGCCAGGGAGAGGCTGAGCAAACACTTTGGGGAGAACCAGCCTCATTTGGCTTGCTAATTTTATTTGCATACCAAACACCACTTTAAACAAACCCATTTGGGTTTCTGAGTGTGAGCCTAACTCATTATTCACTATCTGCTATTTGATGACTGCGAGCCTATCCTTTCAAGAACCACTCGCAGAGCCTCAAAAAGACCTTGAATAGAGGGAAAGCAAAGTAGGACACATAAAAACGTGCAGCTCGGCGCTGCTGCCTCGTCTTTGGCCTTTATCTCCTTGGAGCAGGGCCTGAAATCAGGGCTGTCCCAGAACTGCTTGGGAACAAAGCAGTAGTTTTAACACAGCGAAAGACTACGGAGAGTTTGGGCTGACTGCAGAAGTATGGCAAACAAAGGGAATTAGGCACAGCCTACATTTAATGCTTACATTTTTTTAACTGCAGTCTCCCATAACCAGAGCTGAGAAGATTTAGGCATGGCCGTGGCAGATCTGAGCAGTCTCCCATTCCTTGCTAATTAATAGCCCATTTTCCTGAACTTCTGCACACAGCAGGGTGGGATAAAACCACACACGTTGCTCACCCTGAAGCTGCTCGTGGCTTCTGAGCTGAGCCCTGTGCCCGGCCAGGACCTCAGCACTACAGAAATCTGCTTTTTAAAAAAAGTTTTGGAGGTATTTTATGGCTTCAGTGATAACTAAATCCTGGATGAGACGGAGCTGAGTTGATGGGTGCTAACTGAGCATCTCTACACGGAAGCCACGTTGCAAGGGAACCACCTGAAGCTGTTAGGAGGCACTCTGAGCAGTACACAAAAAGTCTGGCTCTGCCAAATAAATGCTCAGGTTTGCTGGGCTGCTCAGTGAGAAAATATAAATAGCATGGCTCCGTGGGATGGTCCTGGTGGCTTATGCAAATCACGACTGACAACAGGCATCAAAATTTGGCCCTGGCTGATGGTGTGAGGCACACTCGGGAGTAACTCGCAGCAACAGATGGGGCCCTGTCAGGGATTGAAGAGCTCGCAAGAGAGAAATAACCGGGACGACACGCAGCCAACGGCAGTCTGGTTCTGAAAAAGGGGTTGCACGTCGTGTGACGAGAGTGTCCCAAAGCAGTGTGAGCCCAAAGAAAATGCCGCAGCAGGTAACACCGCAGCAGGTAACACCACAGCAGGTAACGCTGCAGAGCAGGAAATTCAGTCAGCGTTTTTTGGAAAAACCCAGGCAGCCAAGTGCCCAAATCAGTCTGGAATTCACTGGGATTTGAGTGCCTGACACCAGCTTTGAGGATGCCACAGATGATATGAAAGCCTGCATCACACTGTTAGTGAATCCGCCCAGATTGTCTTATCATTGCTTCAGCCCATAATGAGATGGCGCCGTACCCATACCCTTCCTCCAGAGTTTGACTGCATAAATTGAGTGAGCAGGGCAAGAAAAGGCCAGTGGAGGAGACTTCCAATAGATGGTGACCCTCTGCTCTGACAACAGGCAAAAGTAACACCTTGACAGGAGTTTATTCTTAAATAAATACATAAAATAAAATGAAATGAAAATTAAATTAAAATAAATTAAAATAATAAAATAAAATAAATAAATAAAATATAATATAATAAAGATAAACAAACCACTCTTTTTCATTCACTCCTCCCTATGTCCTTATTGAATTTCCTAGGAATTCTGAACATCGGCCATCCTGGCAGTAAACCAGCATAGTTCTCCTGTAACTGGTTCCTCCAGCTCCTTGCTGGTTTTCGTAACTTATTGCCTTGCGTTGTTTCCTGATTTTGATTCTGGCACAATATGACAAGGGCAAGCAGGCGGGAGGTAAAGGGCTGGACTTTATTGGGCTTCTTGGTGTAGCACAGGCACAAAAGCTCGTGTCCCTGTCTCATGGCAATGGCACCAAGCCCTGGGCTTTCAGTGGCTGATCTGGCAATTCTTGGAGTTAGGAAGAAGAAAGTTTAAGTGCATGTGGATGAGGGGAAAGCAGAGGATGGGGGAAGGCAGAGGATGGAGGCTGGCAGTTCAGCACTGCTTTGCTGTAACACCGAGGTGCTGGCTTGCTGGGACAGTCTCAGCAATGGTGCAGAGCAGAAAGCAGATGTGTTAGCAGAGTCCTGGGAGCAGGAAAGAGAACTGCTCCTCCTGCCTGCAGCATTCCTGCTTTTGTTAGAGAGAAACAAACATTCACAGGGCTTGCACGCAGCCTGGCACCACTGCTTTCCCATGGCCACCAAGCGCCGAGGTTCTGCATCATTACCAGCTGGTTCCCCCAAGCTGCAGAGCAAACATCCTGCACTCGCCAAAGCACACTCCTCCTTGTTGTAAATGGCCCTCTGCTTTGTTCTCCACAAAGCCATCTGTTGCACGGAGACAGCTCCGGCAGGAGTGGGTTTCGGTGCTCTTGAAGCTCAGCATTTCCCGTGCCACTTGCAGCAAAGCACCTGCAGCAGCAAAGAGCCATCACGGCACTGCCAACTGGAAAAAAATGCAGTGGGGTCCTCGTACAAAGGACCTGCCAAGCCTGGGGACAGGGACAGGTCACAGGATCTTCAATGGATGCCAAGAACAGGTCACATCTTCAAATGGGAAAAGCCAGGGGAACAGGAGGGAAGGGAAGGAGCTCAGAAAAGGAGAGATTATTTTTAGAAACAGCACAGAAAAACAAAAGCAAACGCAGGCAGGGAGTATGACACCTTCCCTGCTGGTTCTCACTGTTTTTATCGAGGCAGTGCAGGTCCTGGTTGTGGGGTGGGCCAGCTCCTGTGATGTGGGGCACATCACAGCCCTCAGCTCAGCCCACAGGGTCACCGCTCCTCCTGGGTGAGAGCCTCTCCTCGCCTCTTCCAACCCACTGCCCCCGCCTTTGGTGCTCCAAAGCACTTTCAATTGTCAGGAACGAGCTACACGGGTGTGTGCCTGGGCTTTATATTCACATGGGTAGGAGAAGGAAGGCTGCTGAGGTGGCAGGGGGTAAACGGCCGAAACGTGCTCAGGTGGAGCCTTTGGTCTGTTTGTGGGAGAGGAGAGCAGCTTGTCACCCTGTCCTCCCCCGTTAAGTGACCAAAGTCACGTACAAGAGCTGTTTGCTTTCCTTCTTCCTCACCTTTCTTTCTGCCTCCGCCACACCTTAGGCAGCACGTAACATTACTCCAGGGCCTCGGCCCTTCCTAGGTGGCAGCCCCAAACCAGAACGAGAGCAAAACACCACGAAGGGCTCCCTACAAAAGCAGAGCGGCAACTACAAAGCAGCAGAGGGAGAGGGAGGGAGGGCATTTTCCAAGAAATAGTCCCAGTTTCCTCAAAACACTGATACAAGCCAGCTGAAACCCATGGAAGGTTTTGCGGAGTTCCCTGGACTTCAGGCCAAAAGCCTGATCTCGAGCAGGGCTGCAGGTGCTCGGCAGTGCTGAAAACTGGTCCTGCTACAGAATCACAGAATTAGCTTGGAAAAGACTCAAGACCATCAAGTCTAATGCTACGATAAAGCTGGCTAGAGAAACCCCGGTGTGGAGGATTCGCCCTCTGACGATGCAGGTGTGATGAGGTGGTTTGGCTTGGCCTCGGAACAAAACTGCCTCAGCAGCCAGCCAGAAAGTTTGGATTTCGGGTCTGAACCCAGCAGATTTGTCTTCTAACTCCATGGCTTTGTTTCAGGATTTCAGTCTGGGCTTAATCATTAATTTCCACGAGTCTGGGGCCCGCATGCCTGCTGCGCAGTGAGAGGTGGGAGCAGGGGCAGGCAGCTGCCTCTTGCTCCTCCTCCGGCGCTGCGATACCTTATGATGTACACGGGCCATGCCTTCAACTTTCTTTAAGGTGGGAGGCACTAGGATGCAATATTTAATAAGCATATCCAAGTACTTTATAATTACCAATTATTGTTCAGTTCCACAATATACTTAAATACTTTTTTTTTTTTCCCCCATCATATAGGTTAAGAAAGCAAAACCTGGAAGAGTGTATGAGTGGCTTTCTTGCACAACCAAGGGCAGATCATGCTTTCTGGCCCAACAGTGCTGCTGCACGCAAGAAAATACCTGCCCATGGCCTGGGTGGGCTTCCCCCTCCCTGATGGTGTTGTAGCCCCGTGGAAAAGTACATTCTGTGAAAAAAAAAAAACACCATTATTGCTAGGAAAAAGCAATGCAAAGCTAAGGGAAAATGAAAGAAAGAAAGAAAGAAAGAAAGAGAAGAAAGAAAGAGAAGAAAAAGAAAGAAAGAAAGAAAGAAAGAAAGA